>NW_020187732.1:1947924-1949251 GCF_900000015.1 Plasmopara halstedii | reverse complement strand
ATCGGCCAATTGCCTTGCTGAACTCAGATTACAAGATCTACACAAGGATTTTCGCAACAAGACCTCAACGCTTTCTGCCGCAACTCATTCACAAGAGGCAATTAGGCTTTGTACCGGGACACCAGCTCAGCACTGCAGTGGACATGTTCACAGCGATACGGGAGCATGAAACCTGCACGGAGATGTCCAGCGGACCAATTGCCCTACTACTCGACTTCGCCAAAGCCTACGACTCCCTAAACAGAGATTACATCATCGCCACTCTTCGTCGGTACGGGTTCTATCAGTGCTTCTGCGTGATGATAGAAAGCATTCACCACGGAACCACGGCTTCTTCTTGGTCAACGGATACAGCTCCTTCGAGCTAATAGTAAGCAGCGGGATACGACAAGGCTGTCCATTGGCTCCGTTGCTATTCAAAGTAGCACTGGACGTATTGTACAGAGCCATCGATGAAGTGCCGGATCTTCGAGGTATCGCACTTCAAACACACAACGAAGGAATTGAGGTCCGCATTTGTGGTTTCGCCGATGATACAGCATTGTACCTCGACGACAACAGGAACACACCGGCAGTTTTGAAGAGTTTGGAACGATTTGCCATAGTTTCTGGTCTACAAGTAAATCTCACGAAGTCAATAGCCATCCCTTTGGGACGGTGGGAACAAGAGCCACCCGAGAGTCTAAACGGAATCCCAGTTCTAGCCAAGGGAGACCAATGCAGGTATCTCGGCGTACAGGTGGGCAGGGGTGATCACACCCAAGCAAACTGGAGCTCATGCAGAAACGCTCTAGCGACAAGACTCGCGCTGGCGCGAAACAAAACTCACACGGTTATTCGACGAGCTGAGATCGCGCGAGCTATAGTCGTACCGAAGGTCTTGTTCTGCGCTCGATACGCATGGCCGACAAAGGAGCACCTCGACCCGATCCAGCAGCTAACCAAGAGATTCGTCCGGGATGGCACAGACAAAGAGAAGAAGAAGCCGTGGGTAAGTGAGCATCAAGCAAAACTTCGAGTCTCTCAAGGAGGAATCGGCTATCCAAACATGACAACGAAACTCGAAACTTTCACATCCAGTACAGGCGGCTTGGGCAATGAATGCCTCTCGTGACGAGCGCCATCTTGGAGATCTCTTCTCGACGAACAGGGAATCGGATTCGAAGTACATCACTCCAACGGATGGGAAGAGCACAGAGAGGCTCCAGTCTAGCCTATGGGAAACAGGACGGACGGTGCTAGCCACCCTACCTGCGTTGTGCACCCCTGTAGCTTCCCCAGCGGAGATGCTAAAGCGGATCTCATTTCTCTGAGCGACAGCATCCAG
>NW_020187732.1:1947136-1947914 GCF_900000015.1 Plasmopara halstedii | reverse complement strand
CTGTTCCTGGGATAACCTCGTCAGCTCAGGAGATCATGTTGAGACTCAAGGCCCGGACGCTAGGTAACTTGTGGAACCGAACAGCAAATAACATGTCGTGTTCCCATGAGACATGTTCACGGCCGAACAGAACTCAACTGATTCACGTCTTCTGGACATGCCCCCATGCCAAGAGATTATGGGACCACCTGATCAGAGAATGGGAAGGCTTCGGTGCCAGCTTTCAAGGCAAGCCTCTAGAAGCAATCTTCGCACTTCGACTACCAACTTCTCCAGCTCGATTGGCGCTCGTAATTGACCAACAGCTCATTGATCTGTCTGCGGAGGAAGCAACGCCCTTGATGTACTCAATGGCCAACATGGTGTGGCAATATATGTGCGTGATGTGTGTGGCGGCTGTCTGGCACAACCAAATCCAGGTCATGAGCGGTAACCCCTTCGTACGTGACAATCCGGGAACGCTTTTTAGAATAACAATGGCTCGCTTATCGACGGGACTCCGGACTTCTGCAATCTCTTCGACACGCTCTACCCTAAGTCGACGGACTCAGCAGTCGGAGTACTCAAGGCGATCTTTGCTATGATCAAAAACAAAGCGGATCTCCCAGCAATCCCTCTACCCAGCATGGACTCGGCATACCTCCTCTTCTTCGACGGAGGGTCAAGAGGCAACCCTGGTCCAGGCGGTTCAGGTTCGGTACTGGTGCGCATAATTCGCGAGGTCTCGACCCCTACGATGATCTGGTCGAGTCTAGGGCTTATGGCCACCCAACTACCC
>NW_020187732.1:1944380-1946798 GCF_900000015.1 Plasmopara halstedii | reverse complement strand
GCCTCCAAAAAAGCACACCCTCTGGCGTAGTTATGCTCAATGCCAGCTCGAGATTCGCGAGCTGCAGGTCGTCGGCTGGTGCCATCACCCAAGGGCATACACCAAAATGGCAGATCGCGCAGCAAACATCGCAATAGATTTATGTCGATCCCAACAATGCGAAGCAAGCACCTCTCACCCAGACTGGGAGGCCATTGCGGAACACCTCAACCAAGACCTACAATACTGGCTCCAAGGGTTCGGTTGCAGGTCTCAGCTGTCTTGGATGTAGCACCGTTCTAGAGAAGCTAGAACTCGGGACTTCTTCCGAATCACAGCCGGCGAGCCGCCTTTGGCGGCTGAACGCCGGCCCCTCCCTGTCGAAACGCATAATAACGTAGCGTAGCTAGGAGAAAGGATATCGTCGTTCATCTACATGTAACACAACACACATGACCTTCATCATCATCATCTACACATCCTAGATTGAGCGAAGAAGGTTTACAGAATTGTATCAGAGGAATGTCGCAGCTGCCCCGACTTCTTTTCTGACAGTGCCAATATTAGAAGCCTTACGCTTGTACGCAATGGAGAAAAGTTAAACAGTATAAGGTGCGTAGTCTATTGGCGATGTCAGGCATGTAACTGAGCACAGCAGGACTTCTTCTCTCCTTTGGGATCTGAAAAGGCGACAGAGGATCAGGACATGAGCAAAATTAAGATATAGCTGCAAACGTTCAGTTATCGAGCATTAGTGATGTGATGTAATACTGACTTAATGTCAGGAAGAGGACTACTTAACAGTGCTTGGCCTCCGCTTTGACATGTTTAATAGATGGCTGAGTTACATCGTCCATCGTATTGCACTTAAGAGCTTGAGTTCCTCAACAAACTCTTCCTATAGGACCATACCAATACAGGATCATTTCTCTATTACCTTCTTTTCTACAAACTCTTCCTATACCAGCAATGACTGGCCATATTGCTTTTTTGTCAACGCCAAATAATTGGAAAATTGAATTTTTAGTAGACTTCAGTTATTTTACGCTGATTTTTAAGATACTTATAGTCTTAAGGAATCTGTAAAAATGTCAAACGCATCAATTTCTGGTCCTCGAGGCTGCTAATCGAGTCTAATTCTTGCAGTATTTTCAAAATCTTGCTTTTTCAACCACCAAAAGGTATCAATAACATCACATTAGCGTCATGCCGCTTGTAATTTTTAAGCGATTCGCGAAAATACACGATATCGCATCGAAGATAAGTATGATTTATCCGGGCTTGTACTACTCAGGATTGAGCTAAATACTTCGTTGTCGTCGTCATTACTTTTACGATCTAGTTATTAGAATTATGAATAGGTCTAGAATTTACAAAGCTTAACGAAGTTGAGCTATACGTGTATTGCTAAACTTACGCCTAATTTTGGAATTGACAGAGACGAGAACGTACGAGCATGAGCGATCAAGCCTTGAAAACACACATCGCGCCAAATCCTCTCCAAAAGGTCAATCAAATGCTACCTACGTGTCCTGTATACGGCACTCTAATAGATCGAACATTTGTCGCAGAGGACCTATCAATTTCGAATTGATGAGCTTTTGTTGTCACCTTTAAGCGCTTTGATCACCTTGAGATGGGACGCATTTAGTTCACCCATTTCCTTTAACCCCGCTAGAGCGCTAGTAATCTCTTCATCTTGCTTGTGTATCAATTGCAATCCTTTCACCATCTCACGGCCGAAATTAACTTCTTTCTTGCTGTACTCGTTATCCCAAGCTTGAAAGTTACGATGTAGTAACAAATCTTCTAGTGGGAGTTTTTCGTGCACATTGAATTCCAGGAGCACACTAAAAAGCGTGTCTTGCGTGACAGTATGCGAGAGATTCTGCAAGCGCAGTTTAAGCGCCTCAGAAAATGACTTTTCCTTCGTTGCCAATTTAATGACTTCGTTAACGCCGGAGTTGCTGAATTTTTGCTGAATCTTGTTCAGCAGATATCTCATCACCGACGAATCTGTCGCACCATGAATTCGTAGTAGATCCGATACACCTTTCAAATCCTTGATGTGGCTGACATTCTCAACCCACGCGTCGATCAACAGCTTTTCATACAAGAGAGCGAATTTCCGTGACTCCTTGTCTATCCCAGCAAGCGCGAGTGGTAGCTGGATATTCTCGCCGCGTGAAATGAGTTTATTCTTAACACCCTCGAAGGTCAATTTGGCCGTCTTTTCTACGTCACCATTGCAACTTCTTTTTACAGCTTTAAACCACGACAAGAACTGTCGACTCGTGAAGAGATCGCCATTAACATCTAAGACCTCATAATATTTAAACAGACGGAGAGCAGCCTTCTCTGCGTTGTGATCAACCAGTATGGACAAGTCTGCCGCGATCACCTTCAAAGGCTTGGGTACAAAACCAGACAATGTTGTCG
>NW_020187732.1:1943685-1944083 GCF_900000015.1 Plasmopara halstedii | reverse complement strand
CTCCCGCGAGCTCTGTGTCTTCGACCACAAGAGCTCAGGGCCACTGCTTGAGCTCAGCGCATGACCCCTCTACTTCCATGACTATTACCGAAAAGCGCGGGGCGTCTGATGACGCGGGGATCCCTGATTTTTCTGATCAAAAGCGTCCACGGCGTCTGGGCAATCTTGCCGAAGTGCCTTCTCAAACTCCCACGTGATTTAGGAGTCCGGATATCCCGCCACTTCACCAGATATTGGGTCAAACCCTGGTGACGACGTCGTCCCACTAGACGTTCCACATGATAGTGGACGTCACCGAGTCGGGGCGGGCGGTGACGCGTGATGCTCTTCGAGCCCTTGGACAAGGTCCTTCGTAATCGGAGCTATGCTGAGCGTCATGCTGAAGTAGCATATTTCTT
>NW_020187732.1:1943574-1943675 GCF_900000015.1 Plasmopara halstedii | reverse complement strand
TTGATGTTAAGTTCTTGGAAAATTGGTGAATGAATACGTCGAGCAGTGATGGCATCTGAAGTATGGATAAAAGTAATAGCCTGATCTTGAACAGTCAGACC
>NW_020187732.1:1943407-1943564 GCF_900000015.1 Plasmopara halstedii | reverse complement strand
ATTCGACACCCACGTTTTGTGTTCGGAAGCCGAACGGCAAGTGGCGTATCGTTCACGCCTATATAAGCTCAATGCTGCCACCATTCCAGCACAAACTCCAATTTCTAGAAGAATGTGTTTCAGAACAACATGGTGGGATGTACGAAGTATAGTGCAT
>NW_020187732.1:1942387-1942826 GCF_900000015.1 Plasmopara halstedii | reverse complement strand
CAGAAGAGATTCCCTTTTTAGGGTGCTTCATTGGGAAGCGTGGCCTTCGAGCGGATCCTGCTCAGGTCAAGGCCATTGTAGATTGGCCGGTTCCAAAGAACCAGAAAGACTTGTGTAAGTGGCTTGGTCTTGCCAATTACTTGCACAGGTTTAGCGTAAACTACGCGTCCATTTTCCAATCTCCTTAAATAGGATGCAGAATGGTGTTGGAACACCGAACATCAGGTGGCTTTTGACAAAGACAGCCTCCTGCATGCACCAATACTGGCACTGCCAGACCATGATTGTCCTTTCAGCGTCGTCTGTGACGCTTTGGACTTTGCCATCGGCTGTGCACTGCTGCAAGCAGAAGCCGAGGGACGAGATCGGGTGATCGCGTTCGCATCTCGACAGCTCAAAGCGCAGCAGAGAACCACCCAGTTCATGACAAGGAGCTACC
>NW_020187732.1:1941926-1942377 GCF_900000015.1 Plasmopara halstedii | reverse complement strand
ATGCACTTGTCAAGTTCAGGGTCCACCTGCTCGGCTCCAAGCCGTTTGTGATCTACATGGATCATGCGTCATTACGCACTGCGACTCAGTCGCCCCACGTTTCACAGAGGTTGGCTAGATGGCTATCATTCTTTGCGGAATATAACTTCGAGGTGATGTATCAGCCGGGAAAGGAGAATACTTTGGCTGACGCAAAGTCACGCAGACCAGACTTTGAGCTTGCTCATGTTACAACTGCTACGTCGTCTGTGACAGATTTGATCCGCATCGCGTATGCAAGTGATGAGATGTGTGTAGCGTTGCTACGGGCTTTAGGGAGTGAGGAGTTTGGAAACTCGGACAAGAAATTGTCGCAAAGACTGCATGCACGATTGCATCGACATTCGGTAAAACACCGATTTAACGGATACACCACGAATTGTGGTTCCTCATGATGAGGCTTTGAAATACC
>NW_020187732.1:1941009-1941916 GCF_900000015.1 Plasmopara halstedii | reverse complement strand
CGTGCGCCGGCTGCCTCGCCTTGAGGACTACCGCTCTCTGTCGGAGCGACTCCTAGCCATGGAGCAGGCGAATGCATTGCTGCAGGCAGCGGTGGAGCGCTTGGCTCCATTGGAAATAGAGGTTATTGCATTCCGTGCTCAGAACCAGTTGCTCGTTCAACTTCTGGGTGGCCGCGGGCCCGTGGGATCCGCTCCGGCGCCAACACTCCCGCGTTCACTTGCGCTGGATCCCGGTACGGCTTGAGCAAGCCCACGTAAAACACCGGGTGGGTGCGCATCCGTTTCGGATGGTATCGTGTACGCCAGGCCCCATTTGGCCACAGCCTTAAACGGTCCGATAAACCGTGGACGAAGCGTTGTCCGGAAGATAGCAGAGGCTGCATATGGGGGCAGTCTTTTTTGATTAAAAAACCCAGGTCTCCGACCATAAAACTTTCCACTTTGCCTCTTCCTTTTTCATCTGCATATTCTTTCTGCAGGTCTTGGCTTTCAGCCATCGCATCGCAAACGTGTCGCAGGACACCCAGTCTGGCAGACAGAAGTCATCGACTTCTTTGCAAATGGTGAGGGGGCTGACATCAAATAGTCGTTCGGCTATTCCCCCCCACAAGCCCTGAACCTTGGAATTGTGGCGTCAGCGGGACGCGAGGGTGAACCATCCCGTTCACTTACAACGGTGTGTAGACGGTAGACGAATGCACTGCATTGCTCAGCGCAATCGGTACGAGCGGCATCATGGCGCTCCAGCGCATCGGCGTCTCAGCTTAGACGAAGCGAAGACGGTTCTCAATGACGCGATTCACCCTTTCCGTTTGACCATCGGTCTGCGGATGAACCGCTGTCGACATATCCAACTTGGTGCCGAGAATCTTAAAGATAATCGACCAAAAGTTTCTCGTGAAAAAGA
>NW_020187732.1:1940841-1940999 GCF_900000015.1 Plasmopara halstedii | reverse complement strand
AATGAGCCATCTTGCTCAACCGGTCGACGAATACCACGACACCCGTGTTGTCCGCCGAGCCTTTCGGCAGGCCAAACACAAAGTCCAAACTCATGGACCGCCAGAACCCAGTGGGTACTGGTAAGCTGGCCAGCGGCGCAGCCGCATTTAGAGAGGGG
>NW_020187732.1:1940738-1940831 GCF_900000015.1 Plasmopara halstedii | reverse complement strand
GAAACGCAGCTCCGACCGAAGGGCCGCACGTCAGTGCGCATCCTCGCGCTCGACCACCAAGCTCTGAGATGGCTAGCGCCGCGCGCTATTGCC
>NW_020187732.1:1940568-1940728 GCF_900000015.1 Plasmopara halstedii | reverse complement strand
CGCCCCGGAATCGATGAGGATCTTCCATGGCTTCTCGAAGCTCTTTACGGTCGCCTCCTTGACCAGCAAGCCCGGCTTGCATACACGATTCGTATTTAAGAGTACGGAGCACTTCGGGACTGGGCCCTGTTGACCTATGCCTCCTTGAGGCTCAACAGAG
>NW_020187732.1:1940166-1940558 GCF_900000015.1 Plasmopara halstedii | reverse complement strand
TGGTAGTGTCGGACACTACCAGCGCGATTGTCGAAAAGGCTTCGAACCAAAGACGAATCCCATATTGCTTTCTGTGCGCTGGTTAGTGAGAGCACCTTTGATGAGACTCGAACCCAAGCAACTTGCGCTGACACGGGATCCATAACATTCCGCCAACATGGCAACAAACAGATCAAGCTCAAACTTTTTAAACACCAACTGGGTTTTGGATAGCGGAGCATCCAACCATATGGGCGGCGCACGCGATATGTTTGTCGACTATGAACATCTCAGTGCGCCAATGTACATAACGGTCGCCAAAGCCAGGATCAAGATGGTCGTTGTTGAAGGAGGTACCGTTGCACTCAATATGCGTGTAGGTAAGCGCGTGTTCGCCGCCCGACTTGAAAACT
>NW_020187732.1:1939738-1940156 GCF_900000015.1 Plasmopara halstedii | reverse complement strand
ATCAAATCCCCCTATGAACAGCTGTACAAGCGTCGGCCTCAGTACGAGCGGATGCGAAATTTTGGATGTGTAGCGTATGCACACGTGCTCAAGTCAAAGCGCAGCAAGCTTGAAGACACAGCTGTGAATTGTTTCTTTCTGGGATATCCTCGGAAACAGAAGGGATACCGGCTGCTAAACCCGGCAACAGGAAAGATTATCATTTCTCGGTCGGTAACATTGAGGAGACAGCCGGGATTACCAGTTGCGAAAATATTGAAGACACGCAACCGTGTCTAACAACAGGTGTGACGCATGTTATCAATGTGGTCCCAGATGCTAAATCGTCATCTTGCAGGGCTCCAACCGACAACCATGATGGCCATGGTCAGCTGGCGTCTTATCCGGCTGAGCCACATGGCAACTTCTTAATTCGCCG
>NW_020187732.1:1938746-1939143 GCF_900000015.1 Plasmopara halstedii | reverse complement strand
CGATTCGACACGATAACGCGGAAGTCGAAGCTGCGCGTCGTCGTGTGGAGACTCCAAAAGCCCCTCGCTTGCGACATCGAAGCGATCGAGCGCCAGTACGCCGCTGGTGATGACTGGTCGTTCATCTCGACCCGCATGGAGCAGGCGCGACCGTATGAGCTCCCTCGCGCCAAATACGACATGGTAATCGACACCGGTCGGACTTTCGCGAAGACCCCGCTCCAGAAGATCATGGTGTCGCTGGCTGGCAAGCACCATGGTAACGAAGCTCTCGAGCGAATCGCGATCGGGCAAGTATCCAAGCTCCCCGGTGGCAATCTGCGCGTAAAAGTGAAGACTAAAGAAGCCTGCTTGAAGCTGGAGCGCACGAAGGTCAACATCCTTTGGTGGTGTATTT
>NW_020187732.1:1938337-1938663 GCF_900000015.1 Plasmopara halstedii | reverse complement strand
TCTACTTCCTCACCAGCACATGTCCAAGCGCGTTGATGGTGAATGGATTTGTATGCGACCAGATCCTTTTCGATAACAAGTTTCATGCGGTGCATGGCAAGAATGCTCCGTTCCAGTCGGAACGTCTGCCATTCGGCTACCGCTCGCACCATGGTATCGACCTTGGGACGACAGATGATGAGTTTCCTCGCCCAGCGTGTCCCAGTGAGTCTGCTTCACAGCCGCAGCAGCAACAACAGCAATCGTCTCCGAACTCGTACGCGCAAGCTACGAAAGTTCCGCCAAAGCAAACATCGCTCCAGAAGGCTGTCGAGAAAGCCAAGAAC
>NW_020187732.1:1931481-1931894 GCF_900000015.1 Plasmopara halstedii | reverse complement strand
GGTCGATGTGAAGGTATTGTCGAAGGCGCTGACATATCGTCTGCAGCACGTCATCGCCAACTTGATCCACGCAGACCAGAAGGGATTCGTCAAAGGACGGTCGATCCACCACCATGTGCGGTTACTCGCTGATATGCAGGACCTCGTGACAGCTCGCGATGAAGAGGCGTATGCGATGTTCTTGGACTTCCAGAAGGCGTTTGATCGAGTGAGCTGGCTTTACATGATTCGGCTGCTAGAAAGAATGGGGTTCGGCACAGAGTTTATCTGATGGATCAAGCTGTTGTACACGAATCCACAAGCACATCTTCTGATCAACTGGAACCTCCTGCCCGCACTGCATTCAACGCGAGGCGTGAAGCAAGGCGATCCGCTGTCTGCGCTGCTCTTCGTCGTGACGATCGAGCCTCTCA
>NW_020187732.1:1931371-1931471 GCF_900000015.1 Plasmopara halstedii | reverse complement strand
AGGATTCGAGTCCCACTATGGTCAAAGTTAGAAAGCGGTTATTAGGTGTTTGGGATTCTCCAAGCTCCCCACAACGGGTCACGTCCCCCATCCATTTTTC
>NW_020187732.1:1931256-1931361 GCF_900000015.1 Plasmopara halstedii | reverse complement strand
CGTGTGCTAAGTGGTGGAACACGTCTGAGTCGATGCGAGAGCTGACCCGAGCGACCAAAGCTTTGGGAATGTTCGAACTGGCATTAATGGCCATTGCGCCAACAC
>NW_020187732.1:1929937-1930187 GCF_900000015.1 Plasmopara halstedii | reverse complement strand
GAGTCTGCGACGAGTCTCGATCGAGGAAGTCGTGACACCGAGCGGAAGTGTCTCGACAAATCCTCAAGCGATCTCGCTTTGCTTCTTGGAGCACTGGGGATCCGAAAAGGGAGATCCCAACAGTTCAACAGGGGTAAATCCTCCACCTGATGAAGTCATGCAGCGCAAGCTTCGACTCGATCGTCCGAACTGTCTCGGAGGTCGATCGTGCACTGCTTGACGCACCGACAACAGCTGCCGACCTGGCAAC
>NW_020187732.1:1929296-1929927 GCF_900000015.1 Plasmopara halstedii | reverse complement strand
CCTCGTCCTCAGCATAGCTGAGATCCATGGGCACAGGCCCACTCGACGAGCTGTTGGAGTGTGGATTCCAACCAAGTCGTGCCGACTTGACATTTAATCCGGCATTCAATGCCACTTTCACTGCCTCTTCAAATAAAGATGGATACACACGAAAGACTTCCATTCTGCCCACGCCAGTGCGGAGGCCTTCCATAAAGACGGTCATCGTGACCGGCTCCGGAAGGGGGTCGGCTGGCATCCCGGCAATGAGAGTGCGTATCTCTTGAACAAAGCCCACCAATTCCTTGTTGCCCCGTCGGGCAGCAAGGAAAAGCGATCGCACGCGATATGCCTGATAAGGCGGCGAGAACACTGGTATGAGCTGTAATTTTTGCTCCGCCTAGGAGGGAAACGCAGCTTCGACCGAAGTGCCGCACGTCAGTGCCCATTTTCGCGCTCGTCCACCGAGCTTTGAGATGGCTAGCGCTACGCGCTATTGCTCGGTCTGGAGCATGGCGGATGCGATGGTCATCTCGACCTCTCTCACCCAGAGCAGACGATTCTCTCCATCCCTCCCCTCAAAGACCTAACGCTCATCATGAGCGGCTTAGGGTGGGGAAAATCATTCGTCACCGACGGTGGTGTCATAGAC
>NW_020187732.1:1928771-1929068 GCF_900000015.1 Plasmopara halstedii | reverse complement strand
GCTCTAGCAGCGCGTTTTCGTAACTTGAAAACGCCTCTAGACGCGCACCGATTGCCTCAGGGCTTTGCGCTATAAGGTGTTGCACGCCCTCAGGACCAAGCAAGGTCATCAGCTTGTTTAGCCCGTCCTGCATGCCCTGGGGCAAATAGTAAAATTCCTCCATACTCACTGAGGATCAGTCTAAACGACTCAGGTGTAGATTGACTACAAGCGTTACCGAGTGCAGCGAGGCTGCCGTAGCTTAGTGCTTGAGGAAGCGTAATTTAGGTCACCGACCTTTTGTTCTATACTTAGAAG
>NW_020187732.1:1927296-1928743 GCF_900000015.1 Plasmopara halstedii | reverse complement strand
TTTCTCGATGTATCCAGCATCGACAGTGACCTAGACACCGACTGCATGATGAAGCGTTCGTTTGAACTGGGATGCCGACCGCTGTACGACACTTTCCGCGAGGTCAACGTTGCCACTGACATCACGACGGCCACGTAGCCTGTGTACTTTGTGTCAACGTCCTGTCCCTTTCCTGTCATGAAAAATGGCACTGTATGCGACCAAGTTATGTTTGGTGGGCGTTTGTTTCCTGCACATGGGAAGAACGCTCCATACCTATCTAAGCGTCTGCCGTTAGGTTACTGCTCTGCGTATGCAATCGATTTAACATACCACCCACCGCTGCGTGAGAGTCCGGTCCAGTCCTCTCAAGACCTTTCCCGTTCTCGTCCGAGTCAGCCTACGTCGCAAGCTATTCGGCACTAAGACTCCTTGCTCAAGCGTGCCATTGTGACAGAACTACAGCAGTCCCGGCACCCTCGTCAACGGCTCTTGTTGTTCTCCCACCCATTGCGGTCTCTCGATCAGTAGTCCATCAGGTCGAATGCTTACACCACCACCCAGTCCTCCCAGCCGTCTTGGCCCTGTGGCTGATACCACGATTATTGTACGTCGCCGCAAGAATAAGCGTTTGCGAAGTGCAGATGATTTCTCGCATCTCACCGCAAATGAAAGCCCCAAGGATGTAACTGGTGTTACTACTAACAACTATTTCAGTGTGCTCGAGCAAATCGAGATGGAATACGAGCTTGTCGAGTCGCATCTTAGTCCTGATCTCGGTCTAAGTTTTCAAATCAAGCCTACCGTAGTCCATGTCCCCGATGCAGTCAAGAAGTCGGTCAAGGCCTCGCCCTTCCTGACCAAGCATCATACAAAAATTGTGAAGCCCTCAAAACCGATTCCGGTTGCGGAAACTGCTGAAGCCATGATCGGTGATGTTGCCGACGTCCAATTGGTCCTCCGCCCAGATCGCCGTCATATGGCGGAATCGCGTGTGACATCGGCGCACAAGGTACTCAACTCGGCTACGAATGCGGACAAACTGATCCAGTTTGCTCGCCAATCACCACTCCCATTAAATCACGCCATCCGTGTGTGATCAAGACTGCACTTTTCAGGATGTGGCACAGCTGTTGCTTCTTAACCGGATCCTCGCTGCGTCCCAACCGGGTGAAGATACGACCTTCCACGCCAAATGGACCAAGTTTATTGGCTCCAAGCTGCCGTCCAAGCGTGGAGATCAAGCCGCATGTGTGGCGTCGCTGTGGGATACTTCACCTGAAGTATCGCGACTCGTGTCAGCTACCAGGGCGTTGCTTTCTTCGAGCTGATGCTCATGTGTACCGCTCCCAGCGTATTTCACAAAGACCACTGGCTGCAACGCTGTTCTGGTCAGACGGTCGCGTGAATTCCTGCACACCATGCTCGTTTGCTCCACCCGAACATGTTGTTAGCGCTGTTGCGCTCA
>NW_020187732.1:1926834-1927286 GCF_900000015.1 Plasmopara halstedii | reverse complement strand
TGGGCGACTTTAATCTCTCGATGGATCCCGTGCTTGATGCAACAACGGTGACAACCCAGTCTGATCAGGCGAGACCAGTGTGTTTGGAATGGCTTGCTATGTTAGGTGTGCTTGATGCGTGGCGTGTCGAGCATGGCAGCGAACGGGTCTACACTGGTCCACAACCGCGCAAGAATCGTGTGGGCTACATCTTCATGTCTGACTGCCTGTTCCAAAATATATACCATGATTTCAAGTACTTTGCGCCTACGCACGCTGGGGACCAGTTGGCACACTCGGTAGTGTTTCGACAAGGTACGGTCGTGGATATTGGAAATTCCCGGCATACTTGCTAGAGTATCCAGCAGTGTGTGCTGCAATTGAAGAGGAAGCAACTGAACTATTAAGCAAGCTCCGTATAGCTGCAAACCCAGGTCGCGTATGGGAAAAGTGGAAACAACGCATGAAGCACC
>NW_020187732.1:1926751-1926824 GCF_900000015.1 Plasmopara halstedii | reverse complement strand
AACGGCAGTTCACAGATCCTTGGTCAGAGGAACGTTAACCAAATTTAGGTAGTTTTAATATATTTATAGGTGT
>NW_020187732.1:1926631-1926741 GCF_900000015.1 Plasmopara halstedii | reverse complement strand
TGCTGTCGGTCGCAGGTCGCTACCTTGTCGTGAAGGTGATGGTCGAGAGTGCTCCCATATACATCCACAACGTGTATGCGCCTGTGGATCGACAGGAGAAGCAACACTTT
>NW_020187732.1:1926390-1926621 GCF_900000015.1 Plasmopara halstedii | reverse complement strand
TGATACTTGGACTTGAATACAACTGGTGCGCCACCAATCATGATCATCGTTCCAGAAACTGAACGTCTGTCGTCGATGTTGCCCCCCCCAGTCTGCATCCGTGTACGCCGTAGCTTGTACTTCACAGGCACTTCCGTCGTATGTCATCCCATAATTCTTCGTCGCCTTGAGGTAGCGATGAACACGAATTGCAGCCTTCCAGTGTTGCTGACCTGGATTCTCCAAAAACCA
>NW_020187732.1:1900527-1926380 GCF_900000015.1 Plasmopara halstedii | reverse complement strand
TGCTCGGTCTGGAGCATGGCGGATGCGATGGCCATCTCGACCTCTCTCACCCAGAGCATGCGATTCTCTACATCCTTCCCCGCAGATACCTTAATGAGCGGCTTAGGGCGGGGAAAATGATCCGTCACCGACGGTGGCGTCATATATTGAAATATAGGCGGCTCTGCCGCAAATTTCTCAAAAGAAATTTTGAACAGAAGAGTGTAATTGCCTAGAGATAGCTCTACATAGTAGGCTGGTTTAACAACCGTAATCGTATAATCGAGCGACATTGACTCACAAACAAGTCTGCTAAGGAGGTTCTTGACCGCCTATAACGTTATTTTTGACAACTAACAACCCTTAGTTGTGATCACCAGCTCTCTTGAGAGCAGGCGGATGAAATTTATTGACTTCGATCTCCACTTAAAGCCCTTCCCCATTGCTTGCAACTCCACCAAAACGAAGCATTTAACCCGACAAAACAGTCGACCTATCGGTGAAGAAGTGGAGGTGGGTCGAATAAAATTTTCGCATTGTTAAATCGCTGATATACAGTATGGGCTCTCGACCTTACTAGGCGTTTTAATTGCGTTAGATCGGTAAATTTTAGCTATTTTCGGATGAGAAGACATTTGTTAGAGTTTGCTTTTCGAAATGTAGTCTTTGGGACACGCCACTTCCGCTTCCGTCGCTCTTCATTCCGGATACACAATAGCAGTTGGTCTCAAACTCGTAGCCAAAACGCTATTTGTCATCGTGGAAATCGTTTGCGTAGGCCTTCCTTTGATAGAATTTTCGCGCTGGCGAGGCCGAGAGGGTCGTCGCTTTAAAGTTTATATTTTTATGAAGAGTATAAGGGGGAAAAGAAAGTACTATGAATGACTTGTTGTAAATGTAATTTAATGAAACATTATACGATGGCACTCTATTCTCTGCACTCGGAACGAAATCTTTTGCAGTGATAGTACTGCAAGAGAGACCTTTGTGAAATATGTGACCTGCTATCCTCATTCAACGCATTAAGAAGAATTTTATAAATATGAAAGGAAAAACGGATGAATTCAATTTCAATTTAAGCTGAATTTGTAAATCTATATGGTTGCATTGACTAGCACAGACTTTATACATCAAAACTGCTCCTATACAAGGTACGCGGCGAACCACGTGCACTTGGCAGAACCCGTTGTTTATCCGACAACTGAATCTTAAAATATATGTGTGTCCTTGGGGATGAAATACTAATCACAGTGTAATCTAATACGGAGCGACACGACACGCTTGATATTCCCCGGGTAGGCAACTGGCGATCAAAGTATTGGAAGGGATTATCGTTCGCCTGATGGCGCCCAACAGCTACAAAAACGTGCTGCTAAGACACACCTGGCAAAATCTCAACCTGTTTTAAATACGGAAAGCTGAGATTGCCATAACTCAGTCTAGCCTTAAACCGAGAATCCGCACGCCACGCTGGCGATCTCTGGACTAGAAGGCCGCGCGCGAAATTTGAACTAACGTACTGCTATCTCAATAGGCAAAGCGTTCCTAACACGATAATTACTCTAGCAGCACTCATCGTGAGTGTTTGCACCGCCTAATCAAGCGTGCAACGCGCAGTCAACGACCATTGCAAGCTGGCAAAACTATAATGACTCGATAAAAATATAATGAATCGGTTGGTTTTCGCGAAGAGTTGATAGAAGGATTGTGACTGCTTTTCTTCCAAAAACATAAGTGATTACCATCTTCATTACGGATCTCCGACCTAGTTTTGGCTTACCCTGATTCCTTTTGCGTGCGCCAATTTTATGTAAAAGGCTCGAGTTGGAGATCCCATTAAAAGCTGAACACGACGTTCGATCTATCTTTACCTTACTATTACGGAGAAGATCACTGAAAATCGCAGGGCAGTCGATAAAGCTGTCCCGGGATTTTCTGGAACTTAATAGTTTGACACGAGACGGGTGCTTGCCAATTATTCCTGACTTGCAGTCCAGAGATGTCCGATACCTTCATAACTTGAAGACCTTAGGGACTTGACCTCGGCCATTTTGCCGCTATGAGAATTTACTTTCCATGAGTTCTTAAATGAAAGGTTTTCATTAGATATTGATTTCAGCCCTAGTGAGCTTGTCGGTCACTATCCGCTCGACGTGAGGTTGGTCTGCCCCTCGCTTGTCGACAGAGCCGGCAGATGACGTCAGGGTGTTTGAGAGTTACATCGTCTTTTATCAATGCTTCTCAGCCAAATGACTCATGGGAGCGGGATCACGGAACGGGTTGATATGCCCATTAAAAAACGCATGATGTGTTTTGTCTGTATTTGGGATATTGAGAGTCAAAATCATTTCTTATAGCCGTGACGGTAAAATGTAATTAGCGAGGACAAAGTTGCAGACACTCCGAGAGTAAGAAATCGAATATCATCTTGGTGAATTGATTTTCTGTTAGTTCACAATTCAAGTATATAACGATTCAGGAAGCTACTAATAATAAAGCATGTTTCTATCCAGGAACATTTCACCATGTCTTTTGCTTCTCGTCACTTTCATTACATCCTGACACCTCATCATAGTACTTAAATATGTTACTCCTGAGCTTTGCTCTTTAATCAAAAGACAACACTGTACGTTCACGTTTACCAAGCTAGTCTTTCAACGGTTCCAGATCAGTCGTGCGAAAGGAACATAATACGAAGATGACAAATAATTTTGAAAGGGGAAGTTAAAAAATATATTATTGACGATGGGAACGGAATTGTGCCAGGAAGACTGGACAGTATACTGGAAGGGGCTGTGGCATGGCATGCTGGTATTGCTGCCTGCACTTGCCTACCTCTTCCGTAAGTGGAAGGTGGCAGTAAAGCGAATGTCTGTGGAACAGCCGGTGCCAGGGTAAATAATCCAGTCTTGCGCAATGCTAACATTTCTGACTATGTCAATACTTTTCATGACTGCTCACAGATCGTACGTACCTGTAAATCTCATGCTTTTTGCTAGACGATGTCGATAACAAGACCGCATTTGCATGGTGTTTTAGGTCGTTTATGAATGAGCTTTTCGCGTTTGAGGTGGTACTGGTCGCTGGTGCGGAGCTGAAGGCAGTTCGCGATCAACTCGGGTCTGTTGAGAAGGCGACTCCCGCTGATGATGAAAAGGTTAAAGCGTTGAAAGAGCGCGCTGTAGACGTTGCCACCGTGCTACAGAGAAAATTGGAGACCATCACGCCCATAGTGTCATTTCTACTGGAGGAGACTGTAGTTGTGATTAAGAGCTACAGGACCGATTTAGATTTTGACGTTAAAAAGAAAAATTAAATACACACGTCAATTTCAAGAAGTTTGATTTTTCATGCATTAAGTCACCTAGGGTCGACACCTACGCACCGTAGCGTCACCCCAACGCTTTCCCCAAGCGAAAAATACAAACGAGAGAGGTCGACACCGTCGCACCGTAGCGTTTAAATACACGCTTTCCTCACCCGCTACGTCAGACTCCTTTCCATAATCGTCTTTTGACAAAACACATTTCACAAAAGGACGATCCCCTAGCACCGCACTTATTTCTTAATCGCAGTCTTGGCCAAGAAGTCGGTATGCTCCTGGTAAGGGGACAAGCCACAGGTGTGGTGCTCCCAGAGGTCTGGCGTCAGATACGCGTACGTGGCACGCAAAGCGTAGAACGTAGCCTTCACAAAGTTACCGAGGGTACGAGTGTGACCACGCGCCGAAGTGTAGCAATCTTCAATACCAGCCATACCTAATAGCTTTTTGGGGACGGGGGCAGCACATAGACCAGTACCGCGAGGAGCGGGGATCAAACGTACGCGAACAGAGCCGCATTTGCCAGTCACTTTATTAGGCACGGTGTGGGGGGCTCCGACCATACGACCCCAGTAGCCACGACGTACCGGAACCAGCGAGATTTTGGCCAGGATAATAGCACCGCGAATAGCAGTAGCCACCTCTTTAGCGCACTTAACACCGAGTCCAATGTGTCCGTTACAGTCGCCCACAGCCACGAAAGCTTTAAAACGCGTACGCTGACCAGCCGTAGTCTGCTTTTGCACAGGCATGATCTTCATCACCTCATCCTTGAGCGAGGACTCCAAGAAGTAGTTGACAATCTCACACTCCTTAATTGGCAGAGAGAAAAGATAGATCTCCTCAAGGGAGCTGATTTTGCCCTCTTTCACCAGGCGTCCAAGCTTCGTGACAGGCACCCACTCCTTGGACTCTTCGCGTCCACGACCACGACCACGGCCGCGACCACGACCTCCACGGCCTCCGCGACCACGTCCAAATCCTCCGCGTTCTCCACCAGACGTAGTAGCGGCGTCAGCCATTATTGTAATTCTGTTCTTTTGGGGCGAAATGAACGAATACGTTCTAAGAAAACTGCATTGCTCAGAAGCGATCTTCTCCTCCACTCACTGTGAAGAGTAGCGCGAAGGTAACAGAGTATGTCGCTTGAAACCAACATGTACGATCAAATCTAATTCCTGCTATCTTTGATATACAATTGCTTTTAGAGCAATACTATCTCCAAAATAGTACAGTCTTAGCATTTAATGATAACATCATATTAATGGCAAGTGAGAACAAAATGCACAATACATGGGCACACTTGTGACATCGTAGGGCTCGCAAAAGGGGGCGATCGATAAGAAGCAAGCAGACGCGATGCTGTCAACGACGTCGACACAACACCTGCATCGCAAGGCCACTTCGGCGTTGTATAAACCGCTCCATCTACGGCACTCACATTTGCTGCAACAGGTAAGTCGCCATGTTTCTGGTTGTCGGAAGCCACTACAGATTGCTTATCTGCTTTATTATGTCCATCTAGCGAGTAGGGCAATCTTTCCAACGGAAGGGAATGAGTGAACTGCTGCAATTGAGACAGCATAATCTGGCAATGAAGCGTCAGATGCTACAATCCTCGCGTTTGCATACGTTCTGTACGTGACGGGTGAATGTTATTATGTATGTATAATAGCTCATACAATGGCTCTATTTATACAGTGCGAAGAAGTAACTCAAACAAGTCACTAAGCTGGGCGGTGTGGCTTCATGAGAATATTCCAAAGGGTTTTGGACGCTTTTATCCTAAAAATGGCTCTGGTGGCACGTTCGGAGGCCCACCTAAGACGGCTCCTACATTAGGCGAGAAAGGAGCTTCTGACGTAAAAAAATTGAGCTCCAAAATAGCCGAAAAAAAGCAGGGCGGACGTGGAAGTTCGTCCAGAGGTGGACGTGGCCCCAACGGCAAGGATGGTATGGCTTACCTGGTCCCGCTAGCAGTAGCTGCATTGTTCCTGTCCGACATGGCTTCAATCGACAAACCCATGCAAGAAATTACATACCAGGAGTTCCGCAATAACTTTTTGGAGTTAGGGCGCGTTGAAAAGCTTGTTGTGGTGAACAAAAAATACGTTAAAGTGTTCTTAAACGATTTATCGGGAGCAAGTCAGCCAGCGGGTATGAACTCAGGCCATGGAACCGCCAATGAGTACGTTGGCTGGCATGATAATCACGCTAAGGAGCACCATGAGCATAATTTTAGTGTTGAGTCAAACCGCCAGCCGAGCAGCAGCGGTCGAGGAGCTCAATCGCCTGGCTTTGGCTCGGGTGGTGAAGCTACTGGGCGATCAAACACCAATTCGACTTATTACTTTAATATTGGAAGTGTCGAGAGCTTTGAAAGACAACTTGAGCACGCGCAACACCAGATGGGTATTCGTCCTCATGACTACATTCCAGTGCAGTACAGCAGTGAAATTAGCTTCACAGCGGAGTTACTGAAGTTCTTACCGACGATTCTTCTTATTGGCTTCCTGCTGATGACAGTGCGTGGCGTTGGTGGTGGTGCAGGCGGCGGTGGTGGCGGTCTAGGTAACATTTTTAAAGTTGGCAAGAGTCCGGCCAAAAAAATCACCAAGGAAGACATTAAGATTTCTTTTAAAGATGTGGCTGGTGTGGATGAAGCCAAGAAAGAGATCATGGAATTTGTGGATTTTTTACGCAATCAGAAGCGCTTTACAGAGCTTGGCGCAAAGATACCGAAGGGCGCCTTGCTGGTTGGGCCCCCTGGTACGGGTAAGACGCTGTTGGCGAAAGCGACGGCGGGCGAAGCGAGCGTGCCATTCTTCAGTATTTCCGGCTCAGATTTTATTGAAATGTTTGTCGGTGTCGGTCCATCACGTGTGCGTGATCTTTTCAAGGAAGCTCGCGCTAATGCTCCGTGCATAGTATTTATTGATGAAATCGATGCAGTGGCGCGATCACGTAGCAAGGGAAACTTCTCAGGAGGCAACGATGAGCGCGAAAATACACTTAACCAGCTACTGGTAGAGATGGATGGGTTTAACTCTAGTGAAGGTGTAGTGGTCCTGGCTGGTACAAATCGTGCCGATATACTTGACAAGGCTATCTTACGTCCTGGTCGGTTCGACCGGCAGATCACCGTGGACGTTCCGGATATCAAGGGCCGTCGCGAAATTTTCAAGGTGCATCTTAAAGACTTAGCGCTGGATGGCAACGTGGACGACTTTGCCCGCCGGATGGCTGCGCTGACGCCTGGTTTTGCTGGTGCAGAAATTGCCAACATATGTAATGAAGCTGCTATCGTGGCTGCGCGACGGAATGGTTTGAAGATTACATTTAAGGACTTTGAGCAGGCCACAGACCGTGTGATTGGTGGGCTGGAGACAAATCGGATCATGTCTCCAGAAGAGAAGAAGACGGTGGCATATCACGAAGCTGGGCATGCTGTAGCCGGCTGGTTTTTGGAGCACGCTGACCCGCTGTTAAAGGTGACAATTGTGCCACGTGGCAAAGGCTCCCTTGGTTACGCACAGTACCTTCCGAAGGAAGTGGCTTTACATAGTCGTGAGGCTTTAATAGACATGATGTGTATGGCACTTGGTGGTCGTGCATCGGAGTTTGTAAACTTTGACGGGCGAATCACGACCGGCGCTTCTGACGATCTCCGCCGTGTGACTCAGATCGCTTACTCGATGGTGCAATTGTACGGTATGAACGATCGTCTTGGGCAACTTTCTTTCCCGAAAGAAGAAGGGGCTTACCCGGACAAGCTTTATAGTGACAAGACGTCCGAGGTTATTGATGACGAGGTACAAAAGATCGTGCATAATGCGTACGAGCGGACCAAGCAGCTTCTGAGCGAGAAGCAAAAGCAGCTGCACGAATTAGCAGAGGAGCTGCTGCATAACGAGACCATCAACCATGGAGACATTGTGCGTGTCCTGGGTCCTCGTCCGTTTGGCGGCAACAAGACATATACCGAATTCGTGGAGGAATCGTGGAAAAATGCTGACAATTATGAAGCAGAGAAAGCCAAAGCGGCAAAGGCAACGGATGAAGCGACAAGTAGTGTAGAGGACAACCAGCTGGAAAACGACAATGACCCAAAGTAGTTGGCCAGCTATGGCACCCATAAAGGCAGTTTTTCGCAAATAAATGACTGAACAAAATACAATTGTTTTATACATGATTTGATCGCGTTGCTGTCCGCTATCGCATGGGCACCGGCCTTTGTACTGTTCACACGATGCGCCATCGCTTAGTTATATACACTCGTGAGGAAATATTGTCGTCATCTCACTCTCGTCTCCTTGAAGCCTTACTCATATAAATTCATTATGAAAAATAGCAATTGCAATGATTGCTTGAAACTTTCTCTTTTAAGGGCTCACATTAAGGTCCGGTGCTGGAAACCGTTTCGGAATGTAAAGGCGCGCTCAAGGTGCGATGACAGATTAAGTGTACGAATCACTTCTTTTAACGGCATGCGCGTCACGTCAATGTCATTGATAGCGCACAACACACTGCCTTTTTTGATAAGGCCTGAATTCTCGATAGTGCTCTTCCTACCGTCATATTTGCGGACAAATCCGTCCACAATTGGAATGTTTGAGTCGTCGCTATTTCCTTGCAGCACAAGGCCACATGGCCCAGGCGGCACGATGATGGTGATAAGTGGATTGGCGCGTTCTTTCCAGTCTTCTTCAGTTACGGACTCAACGTCATCGTCCTCGCCTTGTTCTGGAAACAAATAAGAGTTCCAAGCGCGTTTATTTCGTCTTTTTACTGCATCTTCATCACTGATTGAGTCTCCACTGCTCTCAGTGCTGCTGCCCACTGCCAAGCGGGTGGTCAGTAAGTGAAATTTGCTACGAGGACTGAGTGGCGGCTCTTGCAATTTCGCGCGAAGAGCGTTCGCATAATCTTGTGCACTTCCATATCGACAACCGTACGTGTCACCACCTCCCTCATCGTGCGCATCATCTGACAGTGCGTATGTCTCGCCACGACTTAAAAGTAGAGAACTGTGCTGTAAATGCTGATACGTGGGTGGATTAGCGCCATATTTGCCCGCAGCGGCAGCCATACGACCATTTTTAGGATGACCTAAATGGTCGTAGCCGAGGCCATTGAGACCTTGATCTTCTGGGCCACCGCACGAACACAGCGCTGCACCCATTTCTAAGTCTCTCTTGGATCTCGCTTTGGTTTATGAAGTCGAATTTTTAAGAAATAACATGTACTGTATCACTTAGTATTTTCATTGCGATTTTTCAATATCATTAATGGGTTCAAGCAGTTATGTCTACAGTATTTGCAGCAAATGGCTTGAAGCGCCGAAAGTTCATGTCGACGCCACCATACTGACAATAAAGGTACAGTGAATTATGCAGTAAATTGCGTCGCATTGCCAACTGCGGATACAGCTTGCAAACGAGGCATGCTAAATTTCTTGGATTAGCGCAGAAAAGACTTCAAGCTTAGAAGCTTGGTATCCCGTGGCTTATTAATTTCCAGGTTTCCGACAATAGAAAGCCTTGAGAAAGCTATTACCGGTAATACGACATCGAAATTGCCAGCAAAAAACTAAACTTCTTGTGTTCCCAGCGTACCCCCTTTCTCGTAATGATGCCGTAAAATTTTCGCATAGAAGGCAAACTTTCTTTTTTTAGTAACTTGGATAATCAGTCTACTAAGCCGGTTTGAGTACGTTCAGAAGACCTCTGATAATACTGTAGCTGCATATAATTTAATTACCTTACAAGGTGCTCATTTCTATGACGCTCGCAAGTTTTTTTTTAATTTCTAGGCTTCTAAAGCCTATTTTAGATACTTGCCTTTTGCACAAGAAAGCTACCAGCTTAAACCTCGATTTTTGCCATAGCCGAAAACCTCGAATCTTGTAGTTTGACTGTATTCTTAAGATTATAACTTCACACCACCACAGAGAACAGTAACATTTTGGAAAACTAAAGTAGCAGATCGGCGGTTCAACGCTCGACCAGATGAGCCCATGACAGTACACACTATAGCACTACCATCACGGTCGTGATCAAACACCGTTTCTATGCTTCACGGTTTGTGTCAAGTTTTTCTATCCAGAGCAGATCCATTAAAATACGTACGTACACTTAAATCGATCTACTGCTCCAACCATTTGGATCTTTCTTGATACAAATTTGACCAAATGGTTTATAATACGATATGCGAATCTCGCTCTCCTGACGTCAACTTATTAAACTGGATAAATACGTAGAATTTCTCAGTAGTGAGCCTTACTCAAAGTGAGAAAGCCCTACCACATGACTGCTCTTGATTTTTTTTGACACAATAGTTCCACCATTCCTTTCTATCAATCACAAATGTTCACGAAACTTACGTATTGAATCAGCAAGACGTCATGAATATCGCTTTCGGACTCACTGATACCGGAAAAGTGGTAGCGCTTGGGTCGATCAAATCATTTTAAAAATGGTTTATGGTGACAAAATTTTCAAGCGTGTAGGTGAACAACGATCACTATTTTAACTTAATTACCCTTTTTGAGGAGATCGAAGTTTAACTTTTTTTTTCTGAGCTGCTGGCACACTACTTCCGTTTTCCTTGAATGCACTAAATCCAGCGACAAATTGCTTATAATCAATGAATCCCGATACATTACGGTCCAAATGACGGATAACTTTACGAATTTCCATTTCGGGGAGTCGGTAGAGCTTCAATACTGTTCGAAATTCTTTGTATTCAAGCAACCCGTTGCCATTTGTGTCGATCTTGCGAAACGCTAAGCGTAGATCACGAGTTTGGTGTGCCATCCTCTGAGCAAGTTCGCGTTCTATTTCCAAAATGGATTCAATTTCTTCTGGGTCAGTAATCTCTTCCAAACCAGCAGCTATTGTCCTCATTCCCTCATTTGTCATGCCGGAACTGACTCGCAATGAGTTGAATATTAGCGAGAATTCCTTGAGTGAGATCGTTCCTGATCCATCCGTATCAAGACGTCTAATCAAGGCGGAGATATCTTCGTTCCTGACAATACCGTATCTTGTCATAAAATAATGGAATTCTTCGTGATTCAACTCGCCACTACCATCTTTATCGTACTGGTAAAAGGCCGATTCAATTGAATCGTGACAACTTAACACACGCTTTATCCACTTGATTTGAAGTCCTTGAAGGCGTGCACCTTGAGCATGCTTCGTATCTATCGGCGAGGCAGTTGGACTGATAATAACTTCCGGAGTTGAAGCAGTGAAATTTGCCACTCGCGTCTCATTAAAAGTTTTCGCAAAATCCTTATAGTTGATGCAACCGTCTCCATCAACGCCTAGCTTCTTCATCAGCGCAACAACATCTTCTTCATCTTGAACACCATACAGATTCATTAGTTTCCGAAATTCATCACGGGTAATTTTACCGTCCTTATCATGATCCGCTATATCAAAGACTGATGATAATAGCTCATGCCTAGCTAGCGCCCTGCGAATCCATTTCTCTTCGAGCTTCCGTAATCGAGCAACATTTGCCGATCTATTTGTCGCTTTGGTATCAGATGCTGATGGATTACTGGTCGTACCTAACTTGGCGCCTCGCTTGATCACATGCGGACTCACACGATTCTCACCATTTTTTTGGTATTTACCATCGCGAGCTCCACTTTTTGTAATCTTCCCTTCGTTCTGAGCAAGACCTTTCAAATTCTTCTCTTCGTGGCGAGTAGACTCTCCTTCAATAAGAGCCAAACGTCGGACATCAAAGACTGACAAGAAATCTTGAAGTTTTATCGTTCCAGAATTATTTATGTCCAAACGCTTCAGTAGCATTGATATATGTTCCTTGTCTGTCATCCCGTAGCGGGCCATGAATGCACCTACCTGCTCAAAGTTCAATTTATTTTGGACATCGGGATCAAATTCCCGGAAGGCGCTTTCAATAGAATGATGTCTCTCAAGCACTCGCTCCATGAACTGCATCTCTTGATCCTGTTGCGCCGCTAATCGACCCATTTTATTTATATTCGGACTTACTTGCAAAGTTTGCCTCATCTTTTTGTCAAGTCGTGAGTCATCGAGGCCTATACCTTCAGTGCGGCGGTCAGGTGACTGGCGTAACGAAGTGGTTTTATGAGCTGATCCCCTACTAAGATCGTACACGCGAGTAGATTCTTCAAAGCTACCAGAGTTGATATCATCTTTGTCTTCGGTCCTTCCATTTATATTGTTTGTGGATCCTTGCATCATACGTCCAAATTCGTTTAATTTAGCTTGTCCAAGATAATCTTTGAGCTTTTTGGAAATAGCCACTTCATCGCTATCTGGCGTTCGTGAAGGTTTTTCCGTTTGAGCAAACCCATGTGTAGCTTCTTGCAAGCTTATCGCCCCATTTTCGTCGAATTTGGTTTGAACATGTAATGAGTCGACAGCATCAATTTTCTTAGAATCATACCCATTCAAATGTTGTCGAATGTCATTTAAGTCAGCTTTTCCGTTTTCGTGGAAATTGTACAGGCCATTGAAAGCTTGAGAACGTGGAGGCAAATCAACGGAAGGTTCGACCTGGTCGGAAAATTCTTGGGCAAATCTTGAGTAATTTGTAACCGCCCTCTTATCTCCATCCAGATTTTCATTCATGATATTGATTTTTCTATCAATGCCAACGCTATTTTCATATTGTAGGCGTCGAAGACGGTCCTTCTCCTGTTCCTCCACCCCTTCGCAAACATAATTTGCTGACTTTACGATATTCTCACTATCGAATTTCATAGGCCCACTCTGCTGCTGTTCTAGCCCCCTATTGCTTGGTTCCTGAAAACAAAGTAGACGCTTGATGGTATAGAATTGTATCTTTTCCTCTCCATCAGGATCAATCACTTGCAATAATGCGGAGAGCTCAGCCACCTTTAGCTTGATGCCGATTCCAATCAAAAGTGCCCCAAACTCTTGGTGGTCCAGACTTTTGCTGCCGTCCACGTCAAAGCGATCAAATTCTGCCCGTAATTCAACAAATCCATCAGTTGGCTGCTTCGATCTTCTAAACACGTCTTTAAACTTATTCTGCACGGTCTCTAAGATTTGTTGTATATCTGCCTCCTTACATATTTTTTTATCGTCTCGCCTCGATAAATCTAGTCCAATTTGTCGCTGCATTTTCTGTGCATTTTCGATAGTTGTCAATGATAAAGGCAGTGCTACAGTCTGCGCGGGAGCTATAGAAATCGGTAGAGGTGGTCGGTAAAATAACAGCCCGGAGGCAAATTCGTCGTAGTCAACTGTTCCAGAGTGATCTCGATCAAGGTAGTCAATAATGATTTTAGTTTCGCTTGGTGCAAACCCATACTTTGCCATAAAGCGGTCAAACTCTTCGTAGTCAAGAAAGCCACTTCCATCGCTGTCATATTCCATAAAAATTTCTCGAATCGATTTATCGTGTCCCATGACTCGTTGACGTAATTTTGTGCGTATAGCTTCCATCGGATCCTGTACTGCCAACGTGTCACTGTGAACGGCTACTTTATTTGCTTTTTTATTGCTCAAAACCTTCTTTTGTTCCGGGAATTGAGCGAGTTGCTGTACTTTTTTGGGAGAATTGCTCTTCCTTGACGAATAATTTTGTTCTACACTCAGTAATTCCTCGCCCATGAAAGCGTGAAACGACACACTTTGCTCTTGAACGTCCAAATGATGTAACAACAAGTCTGCGTCAGTGTCTGAGAAATCGTGGTCCCGCACTAAAGCTCGGAATTGCTGCAGTGTCAACACACCAGCTCGTTCTCTGTCATACCGCCGGAAAACATCCTTGACGCTTTTTGTGTCACTGCGGAGAAGTACTCGCTCGAGAAGCTTGCGGTGTAAGTCTCGTGCATGCGTTGGAGTGGAGCCAGCTTGTAGCTTTTCACTGGCTGAAGTCATCACGGTGGACTGAGACAGTTGTGACCGTAGCATACTTGATAAAAAATAGTGCTACTCAATTTAGCACAAGTTGAAGCCAGTGTGCTGGAATTCTGATTACACATCAAAGCAACCATTTCTGATTACTGTCATTGTGTAGATTTTCTCCTGTGACCAGTAAGGAATGAAAAGCGATAAATTCCGACATTCATGTTACAATTTTATTGGTGCTTTATTTTCTGTCAATTCAGATCCACAAAAGCTGCGAAAGGTTGCACAAAACATTGTGTCAACAAAATGGTAGCAGGGGAGACTGCACGCTGGCATCATAAATGGGTTGTCTTTCTACTGGTATTAGGATGGCTATTTCTTTATCGATACCGAGTCATGGGCTACCTACTTTCCAAGGCTATTGCGTATCAACTTTCGAAGTCCCATTTGCGTAATTCCATGGTCTCCCCAATAACTGTTCGAGTGGAACGAGTGTCACTACAACCTTTAAGATTTATGAATATCGAGCTCAGTAGCCGTGGATCAACATGCTGGCGCATCGTGTTGACGAAATTGGAGGTGCAGAGTCATGTCAAGGAGTTTTTCGAATCGTTTGGACATGTAAAAATTTGCATCTTGATTATTGATGAAGTCATTGGAAACGTAGACCAAATAGATGACAAAGTGTTACGAGCTATCCTGATGCCAAACAAAGTGGTGGCGAAGAATGCAGCACAAATGCGCTGTACGTTTGTGAGGATTTGTTCTTTTTGTTGATCTCATGCTTACTTTGTCGTTTTCGTTAGCCAAAGTAAATCCAGTTTGCTATCTTCGTTTTGTTGACTTGAAAATAGTGAACATTCGACTTCGTGTCGACTGCTTGAAGAGTACGACAACATTGCTGTGTCAAGGTCTATACGTTGGAATCATAGACGTATTTGTAGCGCGAGACTTAATGCGATTGAAGGCGCAGGCGAATTCTTTAATTATTCAGAGCGCTCCTCAAGCTGATGGAAGAAATCTGACGAATTGCCAAAGTGACGGTAGTGATGGGCTGCGTGTACAAATTTCTGAAACTTCTGCCGTTTTAAGTCTTGATTTGCGGAACCACAGTTTCCTTGGATGCAAGTTGATTGGATATGACGATCACACAGCAACAATCGTTATGTCAACAGCATATCTAGAGCAAACGCTTGCTGCAAGAAACGAATTGTTTCGAATGGGAGTCGTTGCTGCCAGTGAAGCAATAATGGATCCATTAATCAATGATCCGAGAGATCATAAATTGAGCGCAGCAACTTCATTAGAGGTTGAATTAAACGACTTTCATCTTAGCATTACATTTATGAATGAAGTAGATTTCAGTCAATCCATTCCACTACAACTTCTCGCTGATATTCGCAAGATTTTTTATCGAAAGAAGCCTGAACCGCGGATTGATGTCGGCCTTAGTAATGAACTTCCTACAGATCCAACAACCGATGCGTTAAGAATTCAGGTCGAAGTTTCGGTCCAACGTGTGCAAGTCCGCACTTTAGCCTCAAATCAAAATATATTATCTTTGTGTTGCATCGAAGTACAAGCGAAGCAAACGACAAAAACACGTGGTATACTAATGGGAACAATTGTAGAGGTTAGCATATCGTTGAGCCATCAAACGGATGAATGTCTTCGCTATTTTCTTGCACTTCACGAACGTCTGCATAGAAGTCAGATTGAAGCGAAAGAGACGCTAACCCATACTTTACTGCGACATCAAAGTGACGGGCGACCCGTCTTGCCTAATAAAAGTATTCAAATCTATTGGGAATCTGAAATTAAAGTGACAAAGTGGCTGTTGTCATTCAAAGCTTTTGCGAAAGATGGTGCAACACATGATCTGACAGCTAATGGATCAGCCGCCTCTATTCAAACTCCACTAGCCCCCGTTCTTCGAGAAGATGGTTGTTTGTTTATCAAGCGCTCCATCGTGCTTCAGCGCGTTTCTATCGAAGTCCAGCCGAGTGGATATTCACCACATTTGGCTGTTTTAGAAGATGTAAAGCTGACACAGACTGCATCTGTGGACCCATCAGAAACGACAAAATCACTTGAGACGTCTGCTCATGTCAAATTTGTTTCGATAAACCACTTGCGCTCAGGAAAAAGCGATGAGTTTTGTCGATTTCCAGCACTTTATATAGACGACTTTAAAATCAGTCGATCGATTAAGGAGACGACCGAAAATTTGGAAAAAGATTTGGCTATTTACATGGACAGAGTTGTCATCAAATGGCACTACCAACATCACAGAAATTTTTTAATCGAGTGGGCAGCGATTGAGACAATAGTCAGCCAGCTCGAGTTGTTACTTGTGAAGCCATCGGCAAAAAATCAAAATATGACGAAAATCTTGAGCACAAATATATTCTCGAAATATATAGCAGTAGATGTGACGGAAATTTCGGGCATAGCACCTTTGTCTTCTTTCTGCCTAGTCGAAACCAAATTGAGCCATCGAGCTACGCGACTATGCGCCACTGTTGCATTGAGTTCGACAAACGCAAGTGTCCGTTGGGGTGAAATGCCATCTGTGATCACATTTGTTGAGGCTTCTATCCAGCACAGACACAGTCTCGGGAGGCAACGGTACCTGAGCAAAGTCCCCATTCAAAGCGATATTCGATGCGGCTCAATGAAGATGCACCTTCGTCCAAATAGTCAAATGTTACTACTGGTTATACGCATTGACCAGATGATAGCCACTTCATCTGATAAACATCATGAAGCTAAAGAATCTTCGGCTCACGGCATTTCTTTCGTTTGCGGGACTATTCATATCGATATGGAAGAATCAAACGAATACAATGGTAGTATTGAACTTGATTCGTTTGACGTCAAAATGACGAGATGTACTCCACGTGAAACAACTGAAACGATGGTTCGTTTATTGCAGTGTTTAACGGAAGACGGGCTTGCTGGGCGATCATTTGAAGAAATGGTTCAACAAGTCCAACTACTGGAAGGAACAGTGTCAGCATCAACAATATCAGCTACAACGTCTACGGAAAAACCGATTAAATTACAGAACACTAAAATTAATTTCGCAATCACAGACGTAGAGTGGAGCAGGGTTTTAATATGGGACAAATGGTCGACTTTACCGCGTTCCACAAGCTTTGACGTGAGCATCTTAATTGAAAGGATTGATGTTATGATCGAGAAACAAACCTTCTACTCATTACTACGAGTGCTTCCTATTCTCCAACAAGCTCTAGATACAAAAGGTACACAAACGCACGAAATCACTGAATCGGTATCAAAGCAGCCGAATTTTCTCCAGCGTTTGATCGGACATATAGATATAGCATTCCAATATGCAGATCTCAGCTGTCCACTTGGTGATAAAGACGTTCGAGATCAACGAAGTGGAAGTAAGCTTACGCGTGTGCTAGTAGGTGAGCTGGCGTTCAACTTGCGCCAATTTCAGACATTGGGGTTCAGATGCTCGCCACTACGTGTGATTCTCGAAAGTGCCGACCAGAGAGACTCCGATGATCGATATGCTGGCTCATTGCAAGTACTCTTTGTGCCAAAAATTACTGCTGGTGCAGTGATTCACTGGCAGCATCCAATTCAATGCGTTGGACAGCTTCAATATGCATTGTCTTTAGACATTTCAATCGGACACACAAACGTATATGAGTCACCAGTGTATGTCCCGATAGCGGATGAAGCTCTTATGTCTTTGGACTGGGACTGTGTTGTCCCGTGGTTGGTTGAGATTTTGATTGACGATGCTTGTAACGACCCCATTCAAAGTGCAACCAAGAAGTCTCCAGAGATAAAGCAAACTCGATGTGTGGGGGTGCAATGGGACGTGTCGGTGCAATCTATTCAATTTGTCTGGTGGGATACAATGACGCAGGAGACTGGTATGCTTATTGTCGCGAACGAGTTTCTCACACATGGTGTGGTGAGATTGGATGATCTTTTTGACCTGGAACAAGAAAAGAAAAGTCAGTGGAAACTTTGGGAAACTACAGTGTACCTTCATCTACTCCGAGGATATCTGCTTCACGCTGATGACGACGCTGATATTATCGACAATGATAGTCCAGCGACTTTACCATTTCGATCAGAGATCGCATCCAACTTCTCAATGGAAACAATTGGTACCAGTTATCGGAACGCCTACACACCAAATGCCGACGAAGATTGGGAAACTCTAGACGAACAAGTCACCTCTATGTTTGCACCATCTACAGTCACTCTTTTTGATAAAATGCACGACACCTTTGAGCCGATTGATTATGATTTCAGTATTGCAGACACATTCAATCTGGCAAAGTCAGAGCCTTCCGTCCAAAGACTTCCGATGCTGCATGTTCCACTCTCCATACGTTCGTCATCGTCAACGAGTCCTCGTCTTAAGTCGCCTCGGTCAGACAAGAATTGGATGCAGACTATCAAGAATCGATTATCGCGGCTAAAGCGACGGTCTGCTTCTATGGATAATCTGTTTCTAACAGACGGATCTTGTCCGATTCAAGTCGACGCTATGCGGCTTCTGTGGACGCTTCAAACTCGAGACAGTGTGTTTTACATGGTGTCGACTACTATTAGCAGTCTTCGACTTCTTCTGGACGCAAAGCAATATTCTGGAATTGAAGATGGACAACGCCGAACTGCAAGATCAGCTTCACTCTCACCTTTGCGACGAGCAAAAGGGAGCAGCTCTAGATCTCCATCTTTGGTAGAAACGGGGTTCGAGATCGACCATGATTTCAATGCTAAGATTACTACGCGTGAGAGTCGTCGAGGAAGTGCTCGAGATACGCTATTAGAGTTGCTGCAACAGGGAAAATTGGGTGTGACTCAGGATGTTGACCTATCGTTAATTGTGGATGAAGAAACTGAGTCAGCTCGGGCAACATTTGGTGAAGATGCGAGCGATTGTGATGATTTGAAAGCTACAATTGCGATTAAGGCCTACACTGTTGATATTCACGATGTTCAAATTAATGTTCGTGAGGAAAACACACGAAGTAACGTGTTATTAGCATCAAAGCATATTCACTTTGAGATTGGTACAGATGTGAGTGACATGAACACGATTGCAAATCTTACATTTGACAATGTGACCGCTCACGTGGCTCCTATCGATGTCGACATTTCAGCAGGTGTTTTGTGGTACTCCCATGCAGATGTCGGATCTCCGTCTGCCCCTGGTTCAGCATTGTTAAAGCAAATTATGGAAGAATGCAGTTTGACGAGCTCTTATAATCACGCGGAAAGCACCGGTATCACAAGTACCTTGGTTGATCTGTCCTTTCTAGAGCTTTCTACCGATCGACATCAATTTTACCAGCTCATAAACGTCATTCGACATGTTTTGCTTGCACCTCCTTCCATTGCTAGACGAACAAATCGCACATTTACAACAAGTACAAACTCGATCAACTCGACCCAGCAAGTTGAAGAAAGTGATCTTTCAGATTGGTTACCACCAATCGCCACCACAACTTCGTTGGCGGGTTCGACGTCGATCAAAAAGCTCCACGTACTGCTTGAGGAGGAACTACGAAATCGCGAGATTCGCACGAGAGGCACAATGTCCCGATCAAAATGGGCAATGACAGCAGTGAAAGCAATCACGTTTAAGGTTGTTGGGATGCAGTGGAAATTGCGACTGAGTCCCGAGCTCACCGATGCTGATCACGAGTTTGTAGGAATTCGTATCCAAGGCTTCACCGGATGTCATTCGTATTTTACAAACCACTGTACAAAGCTCACATTAAATCTTCAGTGGCTTGAGATCATCAATCTTCATCCAGGTCCTTCATCTGCTGCTTTCAAGGACTCGTCTGCAGTCCTAAAGGCCAAGCTGCTGGTCGATAAACGGTTTGAGAGTGCAGCTACAGGGATCCAAAAAGGAATGCTTGTAGTTCGCGCGGAAAGTGGCCCCATTGTACGAATTTATGGGCAAAAATTACGTGTTCTGGAACTTCTTGAAGTCAGTATGTTTCCAGAAGTAGCCAACATTATTGTCATCCAGCTCGCCGCCGACTTTTACGAACTTATTTACAAATTTTTTTTTGAAAATATTACGCCAGCTTCTGCCAGCAGTCAGAATACAGAGCTCTTTTTCGGTCAAAAGTCTACTTTTGGTCCCGTTACATCGAGCAGTATGTCTTCACTTAGTCAAAAAGGAGCCACTTCTCCCTTTGCTAAGTCACGAGCACCGCAAAGCATATCTTCCTCTCAGAATACATTTAATACGCTACGAAAGAGCAACTCAGCCGGACCGACCAACAGCATGCAAACAGAAAGTAGCACTCTTAGTACGGCACAGACATCACTCGAAGAAGTACTTGATGTAAGTGAATCAGCTGCTACGGATGACTTTGAGTTGTTTTATGTCAAATACGTCCGGGTGGGAAATGTTCGTCTACAAATCAACTGCAATGGCTTTTTCGTTAACCTAAGTCACTTCGATCTGGAGCTGCCACCTTATGTTTGTCAAAGCAAACTTTGTACAAGTAAAAAACTCCTTCAAAAGTTTGAATCTCATTTGAAATGGTACATTACCAAAGAAAGCGCATCGTCAGGGCTTTCTCAATTCAAAAACAAACTACTTAAGTGGACACCGTCGTCTTCGTTAGCAGACGGGAAGAAAGACAAAAGTAACAAGAGACAAGAGGAAGATACGGCAGCAGCAAACGCCCAAGTGTTGTTTGGTCCCTACTCTGGGACATGAAAATTTGGTGATGTAGTGCCTTAAAAGAGATCTGCCACAACGCTTTGTCGTACCAATTTAGCAAAGTGACGCCGTATCTATGAAATGCTATCGATGCATTGCTTGATGCGCTGAAGAAAGTGAAATGCCCCAGTGTCTCGAGGCTGACGAGCACAAATTTTACAACTCAGTTTCCATGAAATATTGCCAAATGAGGGTTTAAAATTGACTACCTCAGTAAGCCCGCTGTCTTTGCGAGTCTGCATCACCTCAATAAACTCTTTTGTCGACAAATATCCATCACCTGTTGCCATAAGAGTCGTCAATATTGTAATTTTGAGAGCTGAGTGTAAAAAGGTAATAAAGCTACATACCGTTCAAATCAAAGAGCGTGAACAAAATGTCAATTAGCAGAGGAGTAACGGGTCTCGTGTTCTTGCTTGCACGCACGGCAGCTCTTGTAGCCCGCTGAAATTGTTCTTTAGCGATTATTGTACATGTTGTAAAAAACCCAAGTTTCCAATCTATAAATTACAAATTGCAATGAGGTACCTTTATTCACACCATGAGCTTGCATCACGAGGTCCATAGCCACTTTGAGTTCGTCCAGGTGCTCAAGAAAAATGTTGAAATCCATAAATTCCTGTTCTGTGATGCATCCCTTCAAAAAATATCGCAGTTTCGTTATCTAGAACTTGTTCTTTTACTTTGAAGTGATTGCAACGAACACTCAAATGCAGCAACAAGTCCACGCGCTCAATCCACTTTTCAATGTGACGCTAGGAATACAAACCGAGCACAAAAATTAGTCGAATTAAGCACTTATACAGACACACATTATCAAACCTGGTCAACATGCGAGACTAAGAACATGCCAAATTCACGAGGCGAAAGCGTCTTGTTGCCATCAACATCATACTGCTCAAAGTAGACGTTTGTAAAGGAAAACTTTTGAAAATATCAAATGAAATCCTAAAATGGCATATACAATTCAGTAAAAAGGATATTTGAATGCGCATGATCTCCTGCTTCAATTGAAGACGAAACGAGCAGAAATCGTCGTATGATAAAGACTTTGTGGCAAATTTGCCAAAAAGATGCTGAAAAATCGGCACCTCATCGTCATGAAGTCTCCGATCTTGTCGACCCGCAGGTGTGCGCAGTCGCATCAGTGCCATGATCTATCACACATATAGAAAGCTTTCTAAGAAGTCTCCTGGCGCCATAAAATAATTATATTTGTTTACCTGTTTGAACTCTCGATGATCCAGTTTACCGTTATCATCTGTATCAAACATCTTAAATGCCAGCTCAAACTGCCGCTCCGGAACTTAACATATCATCTATTAAAATTGTACATATTACTTATGAACAAAGGATCCTCACTCGCAAGCAATGTTCTCAAGAACATGAATTCAGCGTAATTAATCAGGCCATCACCATCCGCATCAACCATATCAAAAAATGTTTTAGGACGCTGGGGACCACCGTGCATTGCCACGAATTGTTCGAACTCTGCGTTTGTGACTTGAAGAGTCTTCAGCGTCTTGATGTGCGTTTCAAAGTCTACGGACTTTACTTCTTTGAATTTAAGCAATTCTTTAACTTCCTCAACTGATGCATTGGTATTGTCGATCAAGAGCTTTTGTACACGTCGCAAATATTCGTCCGAAATGTCTTTTGAGCACTTCGTGTTGCTCGCCTTGGCATTAAATTTTGGGTTTTTCGAGGCGATTGGAGCCCCATGACGATATGTGTAAGGCGTCACAGCTCGTGCAAGATCATCTCTAGTCATATAGTACTCTTTATCGAGCTTAACACTCGAAAAGTACTCAAATACGCGCTCAGGGGAACTGAACTTACGTAATCGATTCTCATAACTGCCCACAGTGCGCTCCGTAAAAGTCGGTTTGTCATCGATGGTGGCTTCTAGACGAGAAGTAGACCAGCTGCATGCTGCGGAAGAGCTGGCTGCTGCTGCAATGGCTGCAACTGCTGATGACGAACGCACTGAGCGTAGTAGTAAGCGAGACATGACCTTGACCACTTTTATGACAAAATTCAACTCTCAGTTTTAAGAATGAAAATGCGATATTTTGAAATTTGTTTAGGGCTTTTTTATGAAAACATAAACATCAGCATTCATGTTGCTGTGGATACATAATTTGCACATTCCAAATGGGGGGAAGGAACGTTGGAGTCAGTACCGCAATTGTACTAGGAGACAGCGACACAAATGGTAAGCTAACGAGAGCCTTCGCTAGTCGTATCACTTTTAGTCGATCAAATAAACAATTTGCTCCGAGCAAAAAAGTGTAAAATTCTGCCCCAATTCTTGAAACATTGACACATCCAATATCGAGCATAATTCGCAAATTATGATACCTTCACGAAGTCATGGCTTCCTCATTCAATCCTATTTCATCTTGAACAGTCTTAACGCACAGTCGTTTGTGCAGCTTCCACGCTGCTTTCTGGCAAGCCCGCGAGCAGTACATTACATCTCGGCATTTTGAACACTTTGCTAAATTTGTACTCGGAGCGTGGCAATTATCGCAGGTCGTACCATTGGTCATCTTAAGCCAGAACATCGTGTCTTCCTCACTTGGGTGAGTCACCCCATTCGGATCGTTTTCTTCATGACAGAACACGCTCTCGCATGGAGCATAGAATTCCCACTTTTCGGTGTGGTGCATGAGATTCTGGCCAACACATCCAAATCTACTCATCAATGAATCTAGTTTTCTCGACTTGTCTTCTTTATATTCGTTACTTAAATTCTTCGTGCTTGCAGGAACAAATTCCACCGCAAATTGAGCCACGGATCCATAGTCTGCCTTTTTCGCGATCGAAGATAACTCTTGCGAAATAGCAAAATCACTGAGACTTCGCCTATGCTCAGCTTCTTCAGTCTTCGGGCGAGGTAAAAATTCCGCGTCACCCAATAACAAGCAGAACATTGGCTTGTCATTGGCTGGCAAAGTCTTTGCGTGTTCCACTACCACTTGAAATGACTTATATTGATTACACTCGCTATCTTGATCACCTGGAGGAGCTACGTATAGGAAGACCAAGTCTGCTTCCGTTAGAGTAGACACAATGTCAAATCCCATCAACTCACAAGCCTTGATCAACTGTTCTTGAAATGCTGGGAAACCATTACCCTCGATAAAGACCTTATTACGTGGTTTTAAGACGCCAGATTTTAATGTGTGATTGTAAGCCTCCATCCAAACAGCGTATTGGTATAGCAGTCGACAGCCAATGCCAGTGATGCGGTGTGCTGCCTGCCGAAACTCAACTTCTTTCCTGTTCAGAATAAAACATTAGACAGGCGGCAAGAACATTGCGACAACAGTACAAGTCCTATAGACTCGCACCAGGCGTAATCGTAGCGCATGAACACATTGGAGGCTATAAGACGCTCGCGCCACGGCGCCAGTGCAGAGGGTGGTGCTTCTTTCATTTGGTGTTAAATCGATTATTCGAGAAGCGATTCTGAATTTCGAGACATGCTGAAACAGTCAACTTTGTGAGACACTGAAGAGATGATTGTACGCGATGTCAACCGAACTAAATACTTTTGAAAGATATAAATAGACGTCGCCCCACCTATTGATTTGCAGCATCTGTAAAACAACCGTTGACAGCTTAAAGCTAATCCTGTTGAGGTGGTCATTTTTTAATTATCTACGTGTATTAAACAGACTTTGTTGGTAAAGATCAATGCGTTGCTTCAACAACGGAGGCGTGTGCGGCCTCAACACCCAGGCAGGTTATCTTTTTGAACGTAGTCAGGACACAATGCGACAACGCAGCTTTGGTCGCGCCCGGGGCATCACGGGCACTCCAGTCAAACGGTCTCGTGATCAGTCCAGTGACAGTGACGAGGGAGCTCCGCATTTCACAGGGCTGAGACACAATCGGCGTGCAGTACTGGATGGATTAAAGCGAATGAGAGTATCGTCACCCTCCGATTCACCCAGAAGCGACGTTGATGCGAATATGACGGACGAAGAGGCTGCAACTGCTAGAAGCACCTGGCGAGCAAACAAAGCGATCGTTCCTGCAGCCCCTGAAGCAGGAAAAAAGAGACCGTTAGCATTTTCCACATCAATTGGCGTACGACATCCGTGGAAAATGATGCGTCAAGGGGATTGTATGGGTGATGAACCACCAATCGAAATTCCAAGCGACGCTTCTTGTCGTGCTATGGTATTATTCGATCCCTATCAGTCGTTTCCTCTATCACCAGTTCCTCGAGTCGAACTTGTGGAAGACGACAAGTTTACGGAAACTGATGTGTCAGAGAGTGAGGACGAACGTTTCGTGCGGTTTGAAGAGTTAACAGAAGATAACGACGAGCCTGTGGACATGGAAATGGATTGAAGCGCTAGACGTACGTGTTGCTCCCTCGAAACTAATTTACAAAACCCTTTTCAAAGCTGAAGACTAGCACATCTGTCGTCCACGCAAGTCTGGTAATTTATTTAGCAACTTAGTAGCTCATGAGCTAATTTTTCAAGTCATGACAGAAATTTCTCTAAAACTTCATACCGTGTTTTTTAGCTTAAGATAAACGCCATAGCTGCGCGTAATTGACGTGAACAACGATAATTTCTCTACAGATCGTTCTCTCCTGAGTCTACATCGCCTAACGCATTCTGGATGAAGTAGGAGACCAGATAATTTCGCGACACGCCTGCTTGCGGCATGGAATTTCTATTGCTGGTATTTTAATACTAAAGGCGCTCATTTATTTTTGATGTGCAACAACACTATTTAGAGGTGCTATTACTCTGTTAAAAATATGCTTCTTTTACTGGGTAAGTTTATATCTTTATTAGAAATAGAGCGCGCGAAGGTCTTGTGACAATGTGGCGTTTAAAAAAGTGTACTGCAGCCGCCAAGCTCTTCAAAATTAACTTGCGCGCTTTGTCAGTGTAAGCTGATAAACCGACGAAGTCAGGAGGATTTGTCTCGTTCTGCAAGCATCTCTAAGGAGCTACGAGAGCAAGACAACAAGTAGAGACTACCGACCATAACATTACTGACCCTTTAGTGTTCGATGAGATTTTGCAATGAGCTGCATGTTAGAGCCAGACAAAGTGGCTCGAGACAGCTGTACTTCGTGAAATGAGGTCCAATCAATACCTATCAGAATGCTGCCACGTATTATTCTGCTCCAATATTAGTTGAGATTCTGCGTCAAATGGTGATGTGCTCCGATGTTATCTTACGTCTTGCACAGAAGTAGCATCCACGGTTCGATTTGACCTTGGAATTTGCAAACGAGCAATTTGAGCACTGTGAACCAGCTCTAGTTTATATAGGAATGTGTCGAAATTTGTAGTCATCCTCATTGACAAGTGTCTTGTCTGAAAAATCGGGCACGGTGTGCGTAGCTCACGCAAATGTGAGCGTAATTATCGTGGATATTTAGCCTCGGTAATGCTTTGCTGAACTAAACAACAGGGCGGTGTAACTTGTGCAGAAGGTGAATGGGGCCGGGGCTTCGTAAGTTACTCGAGTCATTCTCATAATAGAACACATCGCCCTTCTCACCGCGGTCGCACAGGGATGTGTCCTTTTGAGCCGTTTAGCGCCAAGGGAATCGTCGAGGGTGAAGATTTGGTGCTTGTAGATCTCATACTGAAGTGAATTCATTTGGATTCGGGACAATACTTCCGGTATGCAGGGTAAACTGAATCTTGCTCTTGTGTTCTACATAGAGCACATTTTCCCCTCGAAAGCCCGGTGGAAAAAGTTCTTGGTACGGGCACGAGTCACTGAAATAGTAGAATGTTGATTTATGTACTGTTAACATCGCCTTTGAAAGAGATATCCATATTCAAAAGTGCTCTCCTCGCAAAGTTTTCAAGAGCGCCACAAAAGTTATGACCGTCGGTCGCCGTTCCAAATCATCTTCAATTTATTACATCATGCTGTGATGCAT
>NW_020187732.1:1896340-1900517 GCF_900000015.1 Plasmopara halstedii | reverse complement strand
GGAGCCACAAAAACATTTGGCTAGAAAACGGCGAGCATCAAATGTTTGACTTGCTGACACGCCCCACCCCACCCCACCCCATGCGTACTTTTGTGCTTAGCCACCTATATATGGTGGGCCACAAAAAATAATGCGCACCAAGCGGTTTGTCTCATACAAGTATTTTGTACTTAACCTCCTCATCGTAAGGTCCCACACCACGCGGAGTTTCATGTACATCAAGCATTGAGACAGGATGTAGCAGTGTAGATGTGGAATTGATCGCCTCCATAAAGCAGCATCTGAGCCCATTTATGCCAATTACAAAATTTAAGCAATAAAAACATGTTGCGTCTGACTCGTACGCTATACATTCTGCCTCATAAAGTGGCGACGCCACCATTGAACCAACGAGAATATACCGTCGGGCGACGCTTAAAAATTATTTTAGCTGATCCGGCCTTATCCATTACCTAAAATAAATAGGCTTGGAAGTATATCCGTCTTGCTGTTCTCCTTGATAGAGATGCGCTAACGACACCGCCGTACGCAACGACGCATTATCTGTATAGGTCACAAACGGGAATCAGAGCCATACAGGTACAGTCCCAACCTGATTATATCACGCATAATTGCAAAAAGATTCTTATCACGAATAATATATTTCTATCAGCAGCTTTAGGCTGGCGAAACTCAAGCAAAGTCATGGATTTATGCCCTGGCCCATGGTACAGCCTATTACAAAGGCTGAAGTGTCATAGGCGACGTGGAACGACCGATCAGGCCTTTAAAACCATACCATCGCGTGAGACTTTCTCACAGCTTAAGGCATGTCTATATTCTACTGCATCCTAACACCATTTGACATATTTTTCAAGAAACTGTTGAGAGTTCTTCCTATACCGACATAATAATCATACAAGAAGCTGATCAGACCAAGACAACTCCCCGCGTCCTATGAAACAGATTATTAATAATAATATTTACGCTGATATTTATTCATGCCATTTCAGACTTTGCATTCCAACAAATAACCCAGAAGCGTCGGTCGAATGCCAAGACACATTCGTCTATATTAGCATATAAGTTTTTCCGCACGCACACTTGAGGACTGCTTAAGTGTTCAATCTGGCTCTCGACATCATCCTTCCCGTGCTTAGCGCGACAATAAACGAAAATATCCTCGGAACAGATTTGTGGCTATCCACAATGTAACGCGTCACCAGACAATCAAACGTTGCTTGTACATTCGACATTCCCTGCAGCTATAGCTGCTCTCAGAGCATCTCCTTCGATGTATCTATCGTCGTGAGAGAAAACCGCTGTCTCTTGCCAGCAGAATTAGTCAGGTTGAGGGCGCTGAGGATTGTACAGCCAGTCATGCTGTTCTGCGAGACTACTTCTAAGATCGGCTTTCGCGCCGGGACCATAGCTGCATTTAGCTAATTCTAAGCATGCAAAATTTGCAGCCTGTCGTTCAATTTTCTGACACAAAAAGCTGGCGTCAAATCTCACCAAATATGCTCTGTATCTCACACGGAACAAACCGTCCGTCAGTAGCGTCACCGTGTTTTCTTGGTAAAAATTATTGCCGTCCGGTGCAAAATTTAGTTTGAAGGGTCAAGTCAATTTCTTGACGCGCCCCTTATTCGGGTGTGGCACGAATGTCGGGCCTCTAAAGATTTGCGTGGCACCTAGCTTCTTCGACTTCCAATTAATTTATGACTCGTGACGTTCCAGTCACGTCATGTTAGGATAAGGTCATATCGGTCCAGGATCATTAAACGCTTCAAGCTTGCATAATCCCAAAAGTTCACGCAAAAGGTCAGCATTAGCTTGGAAGTGTTCCCGTCGCAAGGATATTGTATCCGTGGCATCTTGCGTTCTGACGCGTACTGTCTACTTTATTCGACAGTGGTGCGTAGATGTTATTTGGCTGATGCTCCTTATACCAAGACTCTGTGTAGCTTCTTTAGACTAAGTTTTGGGCTGTGAACAACATTATTGCTTTTTTCTAAGGCTGATTATATCGGACATAGTAATCACACTAATAAATCCGCGCTATTGACGTATCTTGCCTTATTTTGACAAATAGACTAACTATCGGGGATGAAAAGCGTCACTATTATGTATCATTACGCATGTATTTAAATTCGCGATATATATGAAGCAATAACACAATTTTTGTGTAAACAAACCATCAATTTTTGTCATTGTAATTTTTCAGCTCGAGCTTCCGTTGATGTTCATTCACCTTTTCCTTTACAACACGGTCAACAAGCTGAGGCGTCACGACAGCTTGATCTTGTGCGTAAACAATGCTTTGCAGATACAGCATCATTTTAGCAATTTCGCGACCACTCATTCCCTTCGTGATTTCTCCGTACTGTGTCATGACTTTTGAATCCATAGCACAAGCTATTTCACAAATTGTTTTCGACTTTTCACGCAGCATTTTGGGATCTTTGAGATGAGCTACATATTCGTTAAAGTACATTTGCAAGAGACGTAAACGCTCATTGATTTCTGGCAAGTCAAAGTGAAGCGTGTCATCTATCCGATCTGTCACAGCAGTATCCAGATCCTCTGGACGATTTGTTGCGACAACGAGCATAAACTTCTTGGACTGGGCGCCAGTATGGTACAATAACGCATTCAAGGCATTGCGCATCGCTTCACTCATGTGTGTCTTACGTGTCGCCCGACAACCAAGAAATGCTTCAGCCTCATCGATAAAGATTAAAACACCATTTGGAGATGAGTTTGCCCATTGAAATAGAGCATGAAGCTCTGTAACAGCGTCGGATCCAAGCGGACCAACATCACCTCCACTTAAAATGGCGTAGTCCATACCAGATGTTCGTGCAAGGCGCTTGGCTACCATTGTTTTGCCAGTTCCAGGAGGTCCGTAAAGTAGCAAATGTCGATATGGTGCGCCGTGTTGCATCGCGTTACGGGTCGAGCGTGCAATTTCGAGCACGCGCGTCGCGAGGGATTTCTGTAGTACAACACCGGCCAATTCATTTTGTTCATTTACCGGCTTTCGACGCCACAAGGCATTTATGAAACCGATCATACCAGATGTACGTGACGTTTCACGAATAAGGGAAGGTTTACCAAGTCGTTGCTCAATTACTTTTCCCATTAAATGAATCGCCTCTCGACTCAGATAAATTCCCGCAGCAAGTGCCACAAATGCTCCAACAAATTTAAACAGTTTTTCTTTGTCCACAAGAAGTATCGAAATACCCTGCCCGAGGTTGTCAAACGTGGCTTGTAGAGCTTGCATGAGCTTGACGCGGTCAGCTTCAAGTCGCTGTTGCAGCTGTGCCATCTCAATGTCTTGATTCACACGTTGCTGACGGATTCGACCATCAACGTCAATTTCTGCCTTCATCAGCGTCGTATTTCGTTCCAACAAGGCTCGCTCATGGTCTGCTGCCAATTGTTTTTCCTTAAGTACTTCCTCTGTCTTACGCCTCGCACGTTCCAAACGAACATTCGACTCTTCTTGCATCTGCACCAACTCTCGATTCTGATCACGACGCACAATGTCCTGCTGTTTCATTCGCTGGTGCTCCAGCACATTTTTTTCTTTCTCCACTTGCATTTCATAGTCCCGTTTCAGCTCAAGCGTCGTGCGCTCTTCATTTCCACGAATTTTAGCTTCCTCAATCTTTTTCTCAGTTTGCGCCAGCTCAGTCTCAACGATCAATCGCTTTTGTACCAACTGTACACTGACTTCTTGCTCAAGGTGCTTCTGCAGCTCCTCAATCTTGTGTTGTTGTGCAGCAGTGAGTTCCCGTAGTGCCACTAACTCATCCTTTTGATCTCTTAAATTGATAATTAGTTGTTGAGTCGCACCCAAATTGTGCATATAAAGAGCATCTTTGTCCACGATATGGAAATTCTGAAGCACAATTTTACCACGACCAGTTCGATCGAGCATAAAACGCTCGGGAAGAACTTGCACGACATCGGGAGCAACAGATTGTACGTCCGGACCTAGTAAACCCAACACCGTTGTTCGACCCTCTAACGAATCATACTTATACTCATAACGTTTGAGCGGGAGTTTACGAAGAAGTTCCAAGCTCTCAGTGATGTTGGCGTCATGCACGTTCTGAAAAGCATTCTGATACTGCTCTACTGTCACATTTGCCGTGCGTCCAACATTCTTTCGTGAATCTCGGTACAC
>NW_020187732.1:1876326-1896330 GCF_900000015.1 Plasmopara halstedii | reverse complement strand
GACTGCACCCAAACAAGAATACGGTATGTGGCTAGGTAGCCAGTAGTTATGCATGTATGTAGATTTTACTATATATATTTAGTATATTTAGCAAAATCTAAACTTTTAAAATTAGAGTAAAAAAGATAAATGAAAATCAGTTTTGGATTTGCCTTGGGTAAGGCAATAAATACTCTTGGAGTAAGCGGATTGCGATCCGCTAACTCGTACTTGTTCTAAGTATAGAACGAAAGGTCGATGACCTAAATTACGCTTCCTCAAGCGCAAAGCTAGGCAGCCCACTGCACCCACAAAATGGAGTGGTTGGTAGCTCATATCAGCGTGCCGGGCTTCGTGAAGCCATGAAAATTGCTTATATAGATTCATGTGCGTCGTGCAATTACGTGCGATGTAGGTTGCTACGAACGATAGGGTTATGCAAAGGCGTGAAAGAGCCAAATCGCTGCGCGTTTCACGAGAAATTGAGCGGTTTTTACTTGTTATAAGGGATAAGGACTTTGACAGCGTGTAACGCTAACCGTTTTTCGAGATACGATCATATCCTCGGTGCAACCCAGTAAGAACGCCATAATCATTCATTAAGCTGCAGACCTCATTTTAGGAATAACCCAGTTGGAGCGCAATGAGCCATGAAGTAAGTAGTAGTCGGAGACAAAAGGCGCCACGCACACTCCCTCAGTGTCGTCAACGATGTGTTTGCACGGTACGTGTGTGCAGATACAGGCCATTACTCTAGACAATGCTCTTGATATATTGCCAGTCTACATATTGGGTATTATACGGACCTGGAGTTACCTTTGAAGCAGCAATTCTTCTTTGAGGTGAATATTGTGTGAAACTTTAAGATTTAAATGTAGGTTTTGTACTCATGCTCTAAAGACAAAGTTTTGCAAAATTCAAATCTAGCAATAAAAAAGTCAAAATGTCAATAGCGCCCCACACGCTCTACCGCGTGTTTCATAAGGATCCGGTTGCACCCAACGATCAGTTTCCTTTAGCGCTGAGTTCATACCATGCCAAGTCTGCCCCTACAGATCTTCATTTACGGGAATTTTCCCAGCTTGAAGTTCACATCAAGGCTTTGCAGCTACAAGCGACGAATCCTACCGTCGTGACTGGGTCTCTGACCGAGTGTTTTCTATTCTACTCGAGATTATTTACAGTCGAGTCATTCGTGTGGCCAGATTTCTTAACTGCTGTCTTTACTAAGCTCGCAGAATATTTTGCCTCGAGGTAAAATTGAAACAAAGTTGAATCTAATAGTTTTCAAAATGTTATGGACTCATCGTTTGTTTGCAGTGAAAACGATATTGCACGGAGTACAATATTACGAGTGTTTCAACGCGCCAAAGGGCATTTGACACAAGTTAATGATCCAAGTAAGGTGAGAAGCTGAAATTTCAACGAGAAATGCAATAGATTAGATGAAAACTAATCTCGTTGATGATACTTCACTAGCTGTTGGTACATCTTTTAAAGCCTTTGTTAGCAAAAAGCACTACAACACGAACATTGACGCTACAGATGCTGGCTACAATGCCATCGCTGGTTGTACAAGACACAATTTTACACCAGCAGCTTTTAAAGGGAGTATTGGCTGCTAATCACCAGGAACGTCTTGCCGCAATAGATGCAGCTCGTATGCTTCTGCCTCTATTGCCTTCATTTCGAAATGATGTGCTGATGTTGAGTCTAGAAGAGAAGACGACAACGTTGTGCTGTTTATTAGCCGAGGCAGTAGAGAATCCCGTGGAGGCTCGAAAGATGTGGATACATTGTGCAGAACAATATGAACGATTCGCTGATAATAAAAGTGCGGTGGCTACAATACGTGCAATGACAACGATGACAGCTGTATACCCTCAAGATTTACTGGAAATGCACGGAAAGTTGCTGTATCACGTACTGGATCGAGATCCGCGTGCATATGTGCGGAATTTCATCATATTAATCACGCAGCAACTTATTACAAGTACTTGTGTTGAAATGGTACATGAGTTACTTGCAAGTATATTAGAAGGAGTTTTTGCTCGCATCAGTCAGAATTCTTCTGGACTTATGAGCCCGCGCATTCAGTTGTCTGGACTATTGTTGCTTGAAAAATACGCAAATAGTTTTGAATTAGGCGAGAAAGCGAAAGAATTTCTTCAGCTAGCCAACAAGTTACTCGCACATGCTATGGACGAACGATTTGGAAAAGCGTATACGTCTATTCTTTCGAATGTAGTGCGAAAGTTTTTACTTTTAGGCGATACAAAGTCTCCAGAACAGGCAATTGATACGCTGCTGCTTTTGTTACATCCGCAAGCCGCCATTGCTACGAAAAGCACATGGGGTTATGCCTTGGCAGCGATCGCTCAACTTTGCCAGAATTTTCCCAAAGTTGTGCCACCATATGTAACCACAAGTTTGATTGAGCTGTTATCGATTCCTATAGAGAATGCCTTGGACAATGACATCAAGTTAATTAGGACCAGCGTCTTTCAGGTTCTTGGAGCTCAATTCCAACCACCACCTTTTGACATTATCCAGAAGACGTTTCCATTGTTGCTCAAAGAAATTTCAGCTGTCGGCCAACCGGATGCAGCACGATTACATGCTGTGGCCGCAACGTTTTTTTTATGGACTCAAGACTTGGCGCCGCAAAATTCGGAAGTTGACAATGAAACAAACACTGTAATTGTCGATTTTGAACGACGCTTGATTCAATCAGAGCTATACAAGTCTCATGCGGAGCGATATGAGATGGCAAAACTCGCCATGTTGCGTGGACGCTTCACACTGGCTTTGCAGTTGATACGTGAGATTGCGGCAAAGAATGATACCGAGTGCTTTGGTGGCTGGTTACATGCTCTTCAGAGTTTGTGTGAAGCGGAGTCCCATATTGTAAGCGAGCGATCGGTACACATGGAAAGTTTACATGCACTATCCCGTGCCAATATGTACTTGCAGGCAGCGCGTACATCAAACTTTCGCTTTGATTTTCAGCTGCACCTACTTACACTTCGATTTGAGTGGGAGCAGCTTTTGCTAAGTACTCAACAACTTGCAGGCGAAGCTGCTTATACAAACCAACCAGGACATGCAGCTGGACGAGAAGGTCAATTATGTTTACACCTTCGTGCGCTTGCAGATAAGTTTGGTGTATTGCGTACTATGTTACTCGGGGCCCCCCAGCATGACTTAGTTGCCCTTCAAGTTCACGTGAACTTGTGTCTTGTACTTGCTGCAGGGGTGAAAAGTTTTCTTTTGCTCGAATCGCCAGACTTGATTACTCTTCAAACGAAATTGGGAAATTGTGCGAACAGTTTGCAGTGGAATGCACGAATCGTCGAGATGTTATGTGAAAGTATACGTCTGAAATCAAATCAGATTGCCAAGCTGTCGCGCTCCCGTCAACCAACTGTTGGGGCCCTAGTTCTGAAACAGCTCGTGAATGCTTTGTGTGGTATTCCAATAGCTTTGCCTCGCCTCTTTTTTCGCTCAAGATTACGTACAGAACATCGTCTACGTTCAAGTGCACAGTTTTTGACGTATGCTGAAAATAAGACATTTACGTCCAAGCCGCGCACACGGTCTCAACTTGGCGTACCTCTCGGTACTGATTTCGTAAGTGTGTTGAAGGGTGTGCTAGCGCTATCACAATGTGCGCGAAGTTATTGGCAAGAATTAGCATCAGCTATAGAAGTTGAGGTGCTTGTGTGTGTGGCTGGTGAGACTAGAGGAAAGTCTTTGATTGATGAGTTGATAAATGGAGTAAAAGAGGAAAAGCTTGTGCATTATCGAATGACCGTCACTTTACCTCTGAAGTGGGACCAAGTGGTTACGAAAGTAGCTGAAGATGGAGATGATCAGACACAACTTTACGTACCATTTGAAACGCCAGTGCATGTCAAATCAGCTCAATTGGCTGTGAAAGGCTCGTTTGAGTTGATAGCAAGGCTCAAGTTAGTCGACAACAAAGATCAGAAATGGCATTTGGCTGCTACTGGTAGTCGCCGCGGCTTCATTGTGTACTAAATGTGATCAAATTTACGTAAATTTAACTATAGAATGTATACAATACTGTAAGTTGCTTTTAATTACGTGACATAACAATGTAGCGGTATATTACCGGTATATGTAATCGTAGACACGATTGTTATGCTGATCCATCCAATTTGATAAGAAACTGGACGAGAAATGGTCTTAATCAAATTTTCGAATATCGTAATCACACAGGAAGAAATTGAGGATTCCATTATTTGTGGGTGACTATGTAATACGTACTGTGGGACTAAATTGGAACGGCGCATTTCTATTTGCATAAATACTACTTGACTTATTCTACAGAAAAAGACCAGGTGGTCTGACAATGATATTTCTGATTATTTTATCAGGCTCTTTAATGACAGAAAATTTCTGACAGACTTACAATCAATTATATCTTGAGACTTAATTCCTCGACAATTTAAACTTCGTTTGCAAGTATCTGCCGAAGTTTCTTTAAAGCTTCAGATGCAGTAGGTCGCTCTGCTGGGTCTACTGCTACACAAGCGTATCCAAGATCCACTATCGATTTTGGACCTGCATCGGAAAAATGAACACGCAATTTACCAGCTGCAACCATCTGCATAATCGCCGCGTTCGGTAACTTGTTTGGCTCAGCAGATGAAGATGACGATGTGGTATTGCTGCTATTTTTTGATAAAGCATATGGTGTCGTATGGGAGTCAAGCTCCGACAATACAACACCAAATGAGAACATGTCGGCCTTGTCATCATAACGTTCACCCATCATGACCTCAGGTGCCATCCATAAAGAAGTTCCAATACCTCCAGTCATAGTCGCATCGACACGTTCTCGAGATATGCCAAAGTCTGTCACCTTTGCATTCATATCTTTATCGAGTAAGATATTCTTGGATTTTAAATCACGATGGATGACAGGCTGTTTACATGAGTGCAAATACACCAAAGCACTCGCGACGTGAATAGCAATTTTGACTTTAGTACGGTCAAATCCGACAGCATGACCATTCTTTTCGTAATTGTTGAGTAAAGCTTTAAGATCTCCACCTACCATGTATTCAGTCACAACACAAAGGTCAATAAGTTGATCCCATGCGACACCAACAAATGAAACGATATGGGGATGGTGTAGACTCGCCATCAATTTGACTTCAGATAAAAATGCATTTACGTGGGACATGGTCTTCTTCGTTTCAGGAAGCAGCATCTTTACTGCAACATCTTTTCCAAGGTAGCTTCCAATGTAGACCTCTCCATAGCCTCCACGGGTTAAAAGCTGTCCCACCTTCAAATTTTCGCGAGGGATCCGAGCCGCAACAATGATGTCGTCATCCCACAGTCGGGCGGAATGACGACGATCAAATTCCGAAATAGTCGTGCTGGTTGACTGAAAATACGCCTTTGAAGGGCTCGACTGGGCTTGATATGCATCGTGTCGTCTCGGATCGTCTGATTGATTGAAAACAGGTGAAAGGGGACTTTGGTGACCAGCACGTCGGTGACATCTTCGATACAATAGGATACCAGCAAATATGAGGAGAAACAAAATCCCAACGATAATAACTGCAATGACCCCGCCGCTAACATTCGAGCCATTATCATTTGTGGTAGAAGGAGGGAGAAATTCGCGCACACCATTTGTGGCAACCCCGTCAGCGCTCGAATAAAATCTTCTACCTGATACACACGAGTGGCTCAAAATATCATCTTCTGTGACCGTGTATTCGATCGCAGCAGGGCGATTGCATGAGTTATCCAGGTAATACGTCATATGCGCTGAGCCATTGGGGCTCAACGTGGCAATGACGCTTTGTTCGTCATTGCCAATTTGACAGCTGCCTGTGGCTGCGAAGGCCACGGACTGGACGTATGTCGTACAACTTGTTTCACGATAAAAATCAATGAGCAAATACGCTTTTTCATCGTAAAAATCATCTGCGTGCTCATAAACGCTTGATGGACAGTTTGTCTCCGAGTAATATGTTTTGCCTGCGATAGTAGTCAAGGTACAGTCCGTCTCTAAACAAAAGGCTGCTGGAGCCACTGTCAACGTTATTGGTGAGTTACACGACTCGTCCGAGAATATATCTGTTGCTTGCATCGAATGGATTCCTAAAGCTCCGTTAAAACTTTACAATGCCGTGTCGATCGGTCAAGAATTAGAGAATGGCCAGATGGAGGGATATGAAAAGACGTGTGGCTTCTGAGTCATTCTGACCTTGTGTTGTAATACCGGTAGAATGGGGGAAGTCAAACGGCACATCGGAATCCAGGAGTAAAGCGTTGAACACAGAACGTTTTATGCAAGCAAATGGCGCGAGGGTTGCAGGAAGATTTTTTCTTGATGCTTACTTTAAGTTGCTTAGAACAATTTGAGATGATATTGACATAATGAGCCATAAACAATTTAGAAATTGGACTTGTATCTTAAGTAATGTAATCGAGTTTCCTGTATTATATTTTCGTGATCGTTAGCTAATATAAGTGGGCGTAATTATTCACTACTTGATACCAAGTAGAATGACAATTAAGAAATGCTGTAATTTTTTTGGACACAAATGTATCCTGCAACAATTTCCATTTACTTTTTTTGCGTGATATCTGTCGAAACTGTAAGGTTAGTGATGCAAAATTGGAGCTGCTAGTATCATTTACAAGCCGGGAAACTGTTAATGATGTAAAAGGGTTAAACGCCACACTTTCAACTTTGTATTCAAGAAAATGATGCACCCCATATCTTTGCGCTGCAGTCGATGTTCATTGCGTCGCCAAAGATGCCAAGATATCGGCTACCACTTTTTCTTACAGGATTGGTCAGAAAAAACTAGTGCATTACCTGGTATTTTTGAAATGGCGATACCCATCCACAGTACAAAGTCTACGCTATCACAACTTTAGTCATCAGAATAGCAACCCAAAGAATTATATTCATGTCCATAACGTTTTTGAAAAATGTGGCAGGCACTTTCGAGCCTTTTAATAGCTTAATTTTCCTCGATAGATGCCACAAACAGAAAGCTTCAAAATGGATACCTACCTGTATGTTGGGGTCACAATATATCACCATTGCAATATACGAGCTTTTCCTTCTCAGGGCGAACACTATCAGGCCTGGTATTGCAGAGGCGACCGCAACCGCTTAGTCTATCGATTCGCATGAGAATCATATGGTCACATCAAGAAAACTTACGGATGAGCAAGCTTACCGGCAAATCATGTATTTTACCAGTCTCCAAGCTCAAAATTCGAGACGGTTTGAGTATAGGAGTGCCATTGAAAGCTTCCAGAGTAACTAAAACAGCACCTATGTCAATAAAATTGAGTGCACATTTATCATGATGTTCTCTCTAAAGCAAAAACCCTTACAAATTAGTTTTTTATGCAAAGAAGCCACAACCTTTTGACACTTTACAGTCAGTAGCATAGCCACTTTATGTACCCCAAGGTTACGGCGGATAAAGAACTCCGGTGTTGTGGTCAGCATCTTGATGGTGAATTGGACGATTGAAAAAGCGTTTTTTTTTCACAGACCGTACTCAACTTCTTCATGAACTGATCTTGACGTTGAACTTGTTCATTTAGAGGACTACAGACCCTTACTGCATAGTTGGATGATATAGTTATTTCTTCAATGTGCACAGGTCTGATGCTAATGGACCTTAAAGTGGTTGTACTGCAACTGCATAGAGTACGTACCGCTTTGTGTTTGTATTTTGTACCGGGGCAATCTTGTCATTTTTGGAACAATTGTACGAAATGCAACATTACATTTGGTGTATTTGTGATTACCGGAATATTAGTATGGAACTTCGAAAAGGCATGTGGGCTACTAGCCGCACGTCAGACAAAAAGAAAGGTCTAATGTGAGAGGTGATAAAACGTGAATTTGATAGAAGTCTACGTAGCGTCATTATCAAATTCATGTAAAAGTAAGCAAAGTAACGATGCTGCTTACCAAAAAGGCTCTTGGTTTCGCTCCTGGTAGGAGCACAAGAAACCAACCTCTGTGCGTTTTTTCACGCAGACACACAGATTCAGAACTTCCTCTGTGCAAAGTGCACGGCAACTCGGTTGAGCTTGGATGGACCATCTTAACAAGCCTTGGGTCCCGATATGATTGGGAATCGGCGGCCGAAGGACCAAAAGCGGTAATTGCTCGCCTTAAGGCGCGCATTTAAATGCGCTTATGAGGCACTTCTAGGAACTTGATGGCTTTATCCGTGAAGCCGCCAATATTGAGCGTCCAGCCCTTCACGAGATGGAGCAAAGAAAAATCGTCTTTCTGGATGCGAAGAACTACGATGACCATCGAATCAGCCTTGCTTCAAGGAAAGCGGCGCGTCGCGCTTGCGATCTTCAATGTAGTAGGTCATGCGCGAAATCTGGTACTTACATTCCATAATTCGGCGTGGGATGACTTGAAGTGATAGATGTCACTAGCTCTCAGATACGGTCAATATTATTTGAATTTGGTGCATTTGTTGGCCCAAGTAGCGGTCGAAAAAAATCGACCTGTGCACTACTCTTGTGATTGCAGCAAATGTTGCGAAACTTTGCTGCAACAAATGCTGTTGCCATTGCTACGATGCTAGCTCTTGTCGTACGTCTTTAAGGCTTACCTTGTAATCTGCCTCATTCCATCAGAACACACAAAGTCGCCAGAGAAAAAGATAGTGTGCGAGACATTCTGGGATATGATCCTTCTGTTCGAATTAATGTATGCATACACAATTCGCCACTTGTTGTTGGCCTTTGTGATTGAGTGCTGACACGGATTGGGTCAAATTAATCTCTCTTGCCTAACGGCTTTATGCTTCGCAGAGAAGAATCCGTTATTATCATCTAATTTATTCTCCTCCCTTTGTTGAGGCCATTGTCATGTGAGGCAAATTTTAGCTCAGCAATCAGGTCAATATTATGACGAACCCTTCGGTCTGGGGACAACAAGCGCGATAATCGCTTGGTACCCCGCTTGCCGCACCTGGTTGTCTCTTACCACGCTGTCATAAGGGATAAAGGGATACGAAAACAACCGCTCTGAGTTTTGCACGCAGTGTCATTAATGACGAACTCATTAATAAAAGATGATCACCTTGGCCCGTTCTCCAGTACAACCGTACCAACACGGGGATTCAGCGGATTTGGAATTCTTTGTAAAGCTTTTTCCACGGACAACACTTCAAGCTCAATGACAGCTTCTGCTAAAGGTGATGAAGAGAGACTTTTATTTCCTGGGGCTGCCCAGAACACTCCATTCGCAAGCCGGCGAGCCTCACTGTTCGCACGGTGGGTCCGTCGCAAGGTGATACATACCCGTTAGTAATACCGTAACTTCGCGACAATGCTGAACCATTCGGAATATGCAGCGGGGCTGCCGTAGCTCTTTGCTTAGAGGAAGCTAAGCTAAGGTCACCGACCTTACGTTTTATTCCAAAACCAGTACGAGCGAAGCGGATCGAAATCCGCGACCTCCAAGAATACTTCAAAACTCTAACCAAGGTAAAAACGCTCTTCCGTTCAAAATTGAAATTATATCTAGTTGTTTTAGTTGCGGCAGAGCCGGCTATATCTAAAATCTTAGGCTTTCCTAATGGATATAGAAATACCCAATGAATATGCAAAACCACTGGCAGTCCTGCTACGTAGTGGCTTCTTGTTACGGTGTAGCCACACTATTGCGTGATCCACCAAGCTGTGTCATCCACACCTTTGCACGGTCACACCATATTTTGTGACCCAACCTCTCAGACCAAGGTGCACGTGACCCCGTTACACTCTCCCCCATGAAATTGTGAATACCCACAATTCGCATTTAACTATTGCCTCGTACGAGGCTTGTGTGTCTGACACACTGTCACGTCCCTAGAATCATCTTTACACATTTTCCGCTCAATGAGCCCTGTGCCTATGACATGAAAGACACTCAGCCTCGCTGATTTTGAGGACGCTCGCGGGCAAAGCCTTTCTTCGTTATCTGCACGCGATGCATCTCCGGACAATACGTCCGAGGCGTCACGGGAAGTACATCCCATGCTCTTAGTAACCGGGCGCCACGCACCACGCCCGCCCCGAGCGACGATTTTCCTCGTCGAGGAGTTCGAGGAAGTCGACTACGAGTCGGATACTCCTTTCCCAGCATGGGAAGACTTTTGCCGCTTTAGGTTTGTTTATTGTCAAGATGTGGCCTGAATAGCTGTGTCGAAAGATAGTTGAATGTCGCTGGTGCATCAGACAGTTTCTGTGGCATGAAATGCACCCCACTTTCAATAATCTTCCGAGTTAAAAGGATACTATTCTCTCATTCTAGCAGTTGATGATAGTTATTACCTAGGTCACGAACACCAAACAAAATTAGGGTTACAATGCTGCTCTTTAGCAGATCGCTTCTCGAAATTAGCGTTCACACCTGTATCATGGCTATATTTACCATATGTAAAATATGCTGGATTCGTCACTTGCTGTTAGCCTTTCCGACACAAAATGCTGGCACCGAATCAGGAAAATTATGCCTTTTCACCAAGCCTGCTTTATGATGTACCCAATAAATAGCGACAATGACGCTATTCCCGTGGAAGGGGGCCATTGCCGCGTGGCGCAATATTTTGGGCTCCGAAACCAAGTCACTCTCATAGTGTACCTTCATTTCAGGAGGTATTACGCGTGGTGAATACTCTGTCATCACGCCAGTATATTCCTTTAATAAACGATAGAAAGGAGAATCAGGGTCTAGGAGGATAGCTGGCTCACCCGCATTTTTCATGCTCTCAATGACGGATTTTTTGATGGCAAATGACGAGCTCAGCTCCTCCATTAGTTGTAATATTTTAGTTATCGCACCGTCATGCGATTTCTTGCGACATCCCCGAAAGATATGCTTCCAACTTCTCAAAAACTTGTGCCGGAAGGGCTACTCAGTCACTGCTTTACATTCCAAAAATTGTCTAATCTTTATTTGCCGCTTACCCATGGAGATTGACTGCTTTGCACGATAGCCCATCACACAGTAGTGCTAAATTGTCAGTACCGTCATATTGCTCCAAGGATGGTCATTATTTTTACTCGAATCTGGTCCATCATCTCGTGACTTACAGCCGTCCATCAGCCCCACCAGAACTGGCAAAGGAGATAAAGCTCACAACCATCCTTTACTGTTCTGCAAGAGATACAGGGGGGGGCACGACATACGGTACCATTCCGTGTCAAAACAGTTATTATTCAAAAACCACAATATACACTAAATCTCCTTCGTCTCGTCCAGAGACCCGGGTTACTACCGTATCAGCTGACCGAGCTTCCTGCAATAAGAATGTTCTAAGCTCGAAAGAAATGATGTTTCGCACGAAAGCTATCACGGTATCATGCAGTACCAAAAGCCCCTCTGTTTTTTTGATAAAGATGGTATCATTACTCGCTCATGTTTCATCAAACGAGGAATGCGTGGCACGTAGCTTTTCCGACTCTCAGCCGCGCCATATATAGGATGAGAGCGTATATTGAGATGAGTGTCAAGACAAAATCCCGTCAAAACCCAGCTTTACTTGAGAATATATATGTCCTTCGACGCTCTATCCAGTACCCCCGTCACAAGACGCACGGATGTCGTATCAGTATGTTGCATTTTAAATGCCACTGTGTTCTTTTAACAATTTACGAAAGTCGAGCGTTGTTTGTAACTACACGATGCTCCTAATTTCTTCCGGACTTTCAACAGCTTCAAAATTCCGAAACGTTTCATGAACTATCAGCAACCCTGGGCTCCGAGTCTTAAAGCGATTAGGTCCCTCAAAGGTTGCGATTTATTGACCCCGACTTCGAAAAGTACAAAAAACATTACATTTTCCTAGCTGCTCTGCGTCAACTGGGATTTGGTGTATCTCGTGATAGTCTGAATCATCAAATCCCCCCTTCAGCCGAGTCGAAATCACGTTTCCGCAATTTATACGTCTACGTTAACCGTAGAGCTGCTAAGCCGCAAAGACATCTCCTCATTCCTTCTCAGCACAACCAAGATCCATCACTAACGGCTTGCTCGTAAAAAAATCCATTCCCAGCACTTAAAGTGGCCCTCGTGGCCAAGAAAACAGACTGTGCTTTGATGGCGACGCGCACCACTTCCCCAAAAGAGGTAAGGTCAATTTGGAAGATTTCTGGGCGAGTCGCAGCTAATCAAAGACCCTCTCTGACGATAGTAGTCGTTACCGCTACCGGAAAAGGGACTAACGTCATTGCACCGATGAGAACTTTTAATCACTAGACAGTCTGCTCGATCTCGCCGTGTGGAAAAGAAGTGCAACAGCACTTAATATGCTTGGATAGACAGTGCAAATACCCGCGATATATGTTGCTTCATATCTTCCTACGTTCCGAACGCCATTTTAGTGAGGTGCTGCACGCTGATTCATATTATCGCAAGCGGCACCCTAGCTCGGAAAGCGTAACCGCGACGCGCTGTGGCTTCATTAAAGCATTGCAAGTTTTACGACCATCCCAGCTTAATTTATTCGGGGGAGGGCCCACGTTTCTGCCTGAATGCGCGATATCAACAATGTCCGGTTAAGTTTATCTGTTCTCATTCTGACACCCGGTTAGAGAGTCATATTGCGCACTTTCGAAGATGGTGAGCGTTTCCCGGCATGCTATTACCGTTCGCAGCCATTTTACCACCAGTAACTTGATACCGTTTGTGCTTACAATAACCGTAAGCTCATTTAGCTGGTCTAGCTATTCCGAGAATAACTACTTTAACATTGTATGTTCCAACATCGCAGGAATACAGTACTTGTACGACTATGTCGTGGAATTGACTACTATTTATTAAGTACACGGGGTGGCTGTGCACTATATAGATAGGAATTTTGAGCTCAAGATTCCCATAAACAAATGCACAAAAATCGGGTTTGCGCGCACATACCGAAAGAAATTTGAGAGTGTAAGTTATGCTAAGGTAGTGGAAGAAGTCCATGAGGAGACAGATCCAGGCTCTACAGCGTAAGCTACGAAACCAAGATGACGCTGGTAAGTAAGAAGTCTAGCTTAATCTGCTTTATCAAGAGTACACATATTTTATGTGAATAATATTTATACTACTACTGAATATAGCTTTTACTGTCCCTTATAATAAAGCTCTGATTTTTGTCGTGCGGCTTGCAGTCCACGTGTACCACGGACCCGACCTTATCAAAACTCTATCATCTTAAAAAATGACAATACTGGATGTGTACGTATATTTTACAAAGACACCAATGTGCAATGTGGATTTCGCACATTTGTAAAGTATCGTATCTGATTCAATGATACCAAATTTGTAAGGAGCAGATACACATGATTGCAGTAATTATCCGATTGATCAGTGAGTTGATAGCCTAAGTGCTAGTGTTTGGCCTGCATGACTTGTCAATTACCATTGCATAAGAATTTGAAGTTTTGAGAAGTATTGTTTAAAGTTCATTAGAATGTCAACCGCTGATCATTCGCATACGGATGGCCAGACAAAACATGTGAATCGCGTTGTAGAGGGTACCCTCCGAAGCACTTGTGCAGAGACCACGGTACCGGAACACGTTGCTCTCATTCATTAAGTGTACTCGGTACGTGCGCCTACAGGCTTTATCCCGTTTGACATAAATGGTTTGTTTAGATCGCGTGTTCCTATGACACTGACTCAAAGCAAACCTGGTCTTAGTGGTAAGAGACTGTCAACTATATTCGACTTGCTGATATCTGCTGGTACCGACACATTTTTCCTTTTCAGGCTGCATCATAGGGAAGCAGGGACTGCTCGCAGATAAAGGCCATTGTAGCTCGGTCTATGCCCTCGCCTTAAAAGTGTTGAAGGAAATATTGACCTGATCAGCAATCCTCAAAACTACAGTGCAAATATGCCGACATGGCACAACCCCTCACCAATAATTGATGCTAGTCAGGGTACGGCAGACTAGATTGTAAATGAGAGCGAAAAAAGACCAATTTCTAGATCTTCGAACCCATATCGGCCATTTAATGTCGTCTGTGACGGTTCGTCCCTTTTATGATTTGTACTTTACTTAACTCAAACACCAACAGGTATTATCGTTTAATGGCTTTGCGTATCAACGGGTAAAGCTTCTGAGAGACTAACCTGTTCCAGACTAGGACATCCTTGCTATGAGGTACGCCTTCGTCAAGTCAAGGTGCACTTGTTTGGCTTGATGCTATTTGTGAGCTATACAGACCACGCGTCATTACGCACAGCAACGTCATTCCCTCGTTTCACACAGAAAAAAGATTACCATTCTGCTTCGCCTAGTATCACTTAAGGAAGGTTTTAAGCCGAATCGGCTTTATGTGGTGGTGGATGCGCTATTACCTCGCCCCGACTATATACTGCGGCCAATTGAGAAGGTATTACGTACGACAAATGGGACTAGACGAAATCATGTGCTGTACAGCTGAAGACCATGGGAAAAGTATTTTGAGAGCTTAGATACTGCTTTATTCCAGCGCGCGGTCGAACATTTAAACCGCTAAGGACAATCCCAGGATTTGATGTAATTCGGCACTGACCTAACGAAACTCGTCGTGTAGTGGTTCCTAACTATGAAGATAATCCCGTACAAGGCTTATGACAACTTTTAATGACCAGCTTGGACGTGAAATCTATACTGCTCGGCGAGCGCTATTTGTTAACGGCCCAGCATTTAAAGTGGATTAGCATATATATGCGCTTGTGTAAAGCGTATCAGCCGTCCAAATGCTCACCGCAAACGGCAGCACCTATGACCAGCTTGCCCGTTAAGGCTGAGCGCAGGCAGTCCATCAGTATAAAACTTATTTGAATCTGCCAAAGACGCGTTGGGCAATACCTGTATGATTATCTTTGTTAGACGATTGATCAAGATAGCTAATTTAGCTGCTGTCATAAAAGATCTGACCGGAGAGAATACAAAAAAGCCGCCCCTTGCCAAAACCGTGATCCTTTCATAGCCATTGTATCTAATCGAGATCCGTGCTATATAGCGATGTTTTGGCAGCCATTTTTCAAGGTGCTAGACACGAGAAGAAATAATTAGCCGCAGACCATCCACAAATATATGTGGAAGGCATCCTCCTGAGGTCTTGCGCGGCGGAAATGCAAATCTGAAGCAAATTCTCTCACGCATTGAGTTTAGCGTTGAGTTACGTAAGACATACCGTCACACCATTTACTCAATCTTACATTAATGGGCTGGTAAAGCCTGTTTGTTACATATAACCCCATGAAGTGGCGCGCATTTTAGTGGGAAAGGGGCTGCCGGTCCACTTTGTCTTGCTGCTATCGGACCAGTTACACCTCGTAGTGAAATCAGTGATTTCATCTCAGTGAGTTCAAGCTTCATGCACAAAGTGCGCGACACTATGGATGAGTGCAAGAATGTTCCGAAATAATACACCAATAACAGACGCAGGCGGATTGAGCACGAATACATTGCGGGGCAAATATTTTGTAGGATGCAGTCACGTACTTACGCATGCGGTATCTGCGGGCTATATTGCGTTGCGGACCATTCACACTCGTAGCCAAACTAAATTAAGTTTACTCTTAATATCTCAAAAGGAACGCGAACGCATCTTGTGTTCTATGCAGGCTTACGGAGGCCAAACCACAACTTCACTCTATCGATCCAGTCAGCCACAAACGCTCTGATACAGACGGAGCAACGTCTATATCATTCCCTGTTCTTAAGCTACCCGCTACTGCAACGCATCAATTCGATTTCGAATTGCTTGGGGTGCTTCAAGCCAGAGCGAGCAATTAAAAAAACTGGATTATCAAAGTTTTAGAGACACGCTGTGCCTCTCGAAGCAAGTCAAAGCATCGTATCAACCGGGGGTGTTCATGAAGCAAACCGTTGGGGGGTCAATCTTCGCTGGCATTTCACGATGAGGAATGGGTGGCACACTATCACGTAAAACATTTGGCGGACCGGCGGATACACCAGGGCATTCACCGATATCTGGGAAAATGGATGGATGACTATCTGGAGGTTAAAGAGAATTTAATGTCCCATGTCGTCGGGATCGCCCTGTTTTTGTGATCGCTTACGACTTGGCGTCTTCTCAGCCATCATCTCTTTTAATGAAGAGGTAGTACAGTCCGTAGCACCTCGGCGTAAGTAATACTCTTGGTTGGTTATGTCACAGCATTTTCACGGATTTAAGCAAAGTTGTGAAATCTGAGATGATGAGTAACCACCTCGACGTCTGCGTCGCTCATTGTTTTTCGAAAGTCATGCATGCGTTGAGGCTTCCAATAGACGGCCACTTTGCTATGACTGTCTTGAGACACTGCCCCAAAATTCTAGCTCCTCGCAGCAGCCTTTGATTTGATTTAAAGCCCTTCATGAGGGATGACCCAATACCAGGAGCTGGCAAAATTGCCGCTAAGTATTTGACTCTGTAATATGCTGAGTTGGGTAAACTCGCAGCTTCACCCGGCCACCTATAGTTCGAAAGAGCGCTTTCCTCGTGCTTGGTTTGCTCTAGCTGTAAATGAAAAGCACAAACGCATGGCCAGTAGAAGCACGACAAGCGAATCCGTACGGTTTCAGGATAAAGGTAGGCGTAATTCCTGCACTTGCAGTAAACAAGCTGGACGTGTAGAACCAGGTCCAGCTTGTTAAAAACAGAGTTGGCATTCCATGCAGTGGGGGGCTAAGCCCAGCGAAAGCCCCCTTCTTGGGACGCGCGAAGCGCCGAATGAGAGTGGAGGTTTTTTGTCGGGACTTCATGAGTTACTGGGACCCTATTTATTTAAGAAATGTCCTGGCATCCTCACCGGCAATGTTTTTAAGCGCGTTTCCCGCACATACCGCGCTTTAGTGGGGCCTTAATTGAGTCATTTGATGTTGTGGGCGGAAGCGCATCTCGATGCAAGTATGCCGATGAGAGCAGCACAGTAATCAGAGAGCGCGAAGTAAGACCTCAAGTGCAGTGGTCGCTCAAAAAGCGGTTGTCTCTGCGCACTGTCTTAAGAAAACAAAATAGATTTAGGCACACATAAAACTGAGCGGGCGTAATGGGGCAAGTACTGTAGTCTTGTGAGCTTGACTCTTATTATGATTCAATAATGCAATATACATGGCATATTTGATGTAAGGTGAACATTCATAACTACCGGAATATGGGGATCATGAACATGACGGAACTGCGTACATTCCCTCTGCTAGCCGCAGGGTAAGAAATAGAGACAGCTTTAGTCTCAGAGATTGGGAAACGTATATTTTAGATTTTAGTCTCTAAGGAATCAATCCTATAAATTTGTGTTTTGATCAAGCAGAGCAAATTCACTGTGTGATGATTATCTTGTACGGTTTCGATTCCGCTCCTCTTAGAAGCGCATAGGCTTATTTTTGTGCATACTCCGAGAGTCAAAACTTTCTCTATGCAAAGTGCACGGTAAATGTTTAGCATTTGGTGTACGCCTAGATGTTGTAGCATATGTGTGTGCATTATCTTGATTGTCAAGTAACAAACAGGTTGAGTTGATTAAGGTAGCACTTTCAGTATTATTCAACCTTGAATTGAAATATAATTGTAAACTATTTACCTGGTTACTCAAAAGAAGCTATCTGTCTCGCTCCTGGGTGAAGCGTTCGACCCATCATCTTTGCGTTAGTTAAAGTAGACATGTTGAGTCAAATGTTCCCGAATGCGATGTGCACGTGTTTGTAAAGGTACATCACACACAACAAGAGTTGTAATGTAACTTTAGTCATAATTTTGTGAAACCTTATTATAATCACTGCAGTTTGTGTCCATCGACAAATTTTCCAAGAAATCCACCAGTTTTGTCGTTCAACTGCACAGCCTTAACGATACTCTACTGAAATAAAGCAGTCCTCTAGGATAAAGATGGGATGAATGCTTTCGAATCTTGCGACTCTAGAAGCTTCCGACGATGTTGGGATATCGATGTTGGTAAAGTGAATTAGAAAGGCGGATCATCCGTTCAGTAGGAGTCAAAAACGAATTGTCGGTCAGAAAGGAAAAGTGCTAGTCGAGTTAGGGATAAGTATGTATATGAATAATGAAGATGAAGTCGAGATGAAATGCAACTATCTCGGAATAAGGAGTTGCTGTGGGCTGTCTACGTTGAGGTCAAAATTTCGACAGTCTTCGGCGGTCAATGTTGTCACGATGATGCAATCATGTGATAAATGTGTCAAACCCATTGAGGCCTTTTCGACTGCGACTTGACTTCTCCGTGCTACTATGTCGCCGTTGCCGAAAATCTGGACAAGTTAATTGGTCTCTGTGTATTAACAAATTTCTTGATTGTGTAAATTATGATCAGGCACTTTGCCGTTTTGAGGTGTGAGCAGCATCTAAAGAATTTCTTACAACACGGATAAATAAATGCCCATACTTTGTGTCGGGACCTCGATCATAACGCAATTATTTGGAGTTGATCGTTGTGAAAAAACATTTTAGGAGGCGTATGGCAGAAAAATTACCCCGAATGCATATGAGTTCACATCGTGTGTGCATATGTTACAAGAACTATTTCTATTTATGATGTCACCTTCCCCACAACTAATTCATGTTATCGACTTCAGCTTCTCGTATGTTGAATTAATAATGCCCCATGACATTAGGGATCGAAAAAAGTTCATTTGAACGCCGCGATATAATCGTCTCATGCTGTTCCCGCGTTCTTTGTACGTCAGCTGAAGTGCTTCCCACGGTCCTATAAAAGATTGTCCATAAACACTTTGCATTCGTGTCCGGGCCACTAAAAGCCCATGACAATGATTAAGATCCAAACAGTGAATAACAAAATATTTTGAGCCATGACGTACCGTTTATCGGAAAAGTAAAGGTACTTATTAGCGCTCCAAGCATCGCTCCACATATGAAATCATTCGTCATAATTGCTGTTGCTGTCTCGCCTCTAGGAAGCATCCTTCGCACTGGTTCTCTCATGCCAAAAAATAAAATATTTCCAGGTCCATTGCGACACAAAATGGCTGTAAGTCCTCGATAATGCTCTTTAAGTCCGTACTTATTAATGTGTATCATTGCATCATAAGCACCCGTAATCTCTCGGTTGTATTTAGGCGTTTGTAACAGCGTTTGTGCTCTCTAATTGCAGCAATACAATTTATCAATACACAGCCATCTCTTTACCTACCAATTAAACACACCTCAAACGGAGCCAACACTGCCTCAGAAGTACCCGCTAATCCTGCAGCCACAAGATTCAAACCCTTGCGTTCTCCATACTTTTCTGATAATAACTTATCGTAGAAATTATACAACCCAAACATAATGCTTTTCGACACCATGGCCTGCAGCAAAGGGGGCACCACGCCTCGGTATAACATGAGCCAACCTTCGCTACGCACATTTTCAACAGCCTGCCATGTGTCTAGCCCTAATAACTGGAATATCATAATATTAACGACTAAGAAAATTGTACTATAGACACTAATCGTACCTGCTGCCGAAACATGACCTTGTTAGGTGGAAAGGTTACAACTATGTTGACGGCGGCAGCCGAGCCACCACAGAAAAATTCGCGAAGGTGAGGAAAACGCACAAAAATAGAAGTGCGCTCTTGTTCTTCATTGCATTGTGGGCTCTTGATGTGTTCTTCTGTGCCAGCTTCGCTCAGAAATGTCTCCATGGTGGGGAGAATTGTGAAGAATAAGTCGACCCCTTTATAAGATTGTTCTTTATTGAAATCGGTTTTTTGTTTTTTATATTTTAATTTTCGCATATGAATATTGTCGATACTCCTGATTATTGCATTTGTGCATCTTTTATTAATATAAATTATAAAACGATGCCACCGCGATATAATAGCTTCTGGTAATAATAATTGACTAAACTTATGAAAGACATCATACTACTATTGTCAAAATTGCATTATTTTGTGAATTGCCATATATTGATGTGTTAAAACAATGCTCATCTAATCGATGGTTGATCTAATTCGAACACGCTGCTGACTTGTCGAGTAACATCAAAGCATTA
>NW_020187732.1:1876070-1876316 GCF_900000015.1 Plasmopara halstedii | reverse complement strand
TAAGCATCCAATAAGTGACCTGTACGGCTTCAACTGCATATCCGCCTTGTCGTCGTCCGTTGTTGGTGACTGCATCTTGGATAACTTCAAACCTGATTCGCATGGGTTCAACACTTCCTTGGCGTCTTCTTGCTTGAACCCACTCACCACGTCATCAATATACCGAGTTTGACGAATTATCAATGTGCTGTTGTTGCGGTCATGATCGATCTCCATTCCCAGAATAAACTTAGCCGCTCCTAGCTT
>NW_020187732.1:1875502-1875900 GCF_900000015.1 Plasmopara halstedii | reverse complement strand
CATCGCGAACTAGCGGTCTGTATTTGATTCTCGTGTAATTGTGAGTTGTTGACTCTCTTGACACTTCGGAGAAGATTATATTGGGACGTACAGTCATGAAATCAGAAACGACAGATAAATGATCCTGTCACTGGATATGTGACTCATAATGAGTGAAGCATTTTTTATGTTAATGACAAAAGACGAAGGTGACTAAGTGATCGTAATGTAAACAAGATTGTCATTAGTTTCAATTCTGAGTCACATTGGTGCACGCAGCCGACATATCAATCAGCCTAAGCACGTTTGCGTAGCGGATGCCGATGATCGTTACGAAGTCAGCAGCAGGTTTTCCTTTATGAAGATAGATGTCGTCGGCATGATTTAGTATGGATTTATTAACCCACTCGCCTCCGACA
>NW_020187732.1:1874779-1875423 GCF_900000015.1 Plasmopara halstedii | reverse complement strand
ATACCGTTTGGTGAAGCGTTCCACAACGGGGACTACATATTTCAGCACGACAACGCCAACAATGAGGACCACTCTGCTGTGCTCCACTCTATTGCGGTTAGCTGATTGGACACATTGATGTTGGTGTCACTTTGATCGTCACGCTCAGCAGCATTTTGGTGATGATGACGTCTGTAATGTTGCCTGAACGCGGAGATTATCCCATCATTCATGAGCGAAAGCGCTACAGATGACGAAGCGCTCTTTGAGCGATGGGTGAACGGCACCGAGAGCTTTCCTCACTGTATACCTTACGGTTGAGCCACAAGGAAGTGGACGTGCGTGTGGAGCGACACCTCCGATTTTCGGGTTGCCAAACTCAAGGCACGCCGTCGACTTCCTTCGGATTATCGCCCTGCGACGTATGGGTTTACCCCTAACGCTCCCGCGAGCTCTGTGTCTGCGACCGCAAGAGCTCAGGGCCATTGCTTGAGCTCAGCTCATGGTCCTTCTACTTCCCGGGCTATTGCCGGGAAGTGCGGGGCGTCCTGATCTTTCTGATCAAAAGCGTCCACGGCGTCTAGGCAATCTTGCCAAAGTGGCGCCTCAAACTCCCACGAGTTCTTGAAGTCGGGATATCCCCGCCACTTCACCAGAAATTGGGG
>NW_020187732.1:1870543-1874769 GCF_900000015.1 Plasmopara halstedii | reverse complement strand
CAAAGCTACAGAGAAGAACTACCTAGTTCATGACAAGGAGCTACTTGCGATGAAGTATGCTCTTGTCAAGTTCAGGGTCCACCTGCTCGGCCCCACGCCGGCAGTTATGAAACTTGCTAGTAATTTTAATCAAACCAATCTTTGACTTGGACAGCATTTCTTAGATGTGCGTTCTCGACACGTCTTTTGGGTATACGCTCTTTGCGTTTATACACGCGTACCCAACAAGTCAAACAATCTCTATGTACGAGGGTCACGGTACTTTTGTTGGAGTAGGCAGCACTAGTTACACGTCGCGCGGCTATACATTGCGTTCCCGATCTCTGATACTGAAACTGGTGACACGCACCACTCTGGGTCCGACACAAGGTTCGATCCGTTAACGATGAGCCGCGCCTAGATCAATGGGTTCAGCCTGCTTGTCTACAAACACGGGGTCACAGCGACCTCCATTAAATTGCCAAAGTCCAGGTTCTGGCTTCGATCAACCTCAAGCTGTTACCGAGTCGCGACACAGCCCTTAAAACTTATGGATGCGCCATCAGCTCAATCTGAGAGCAAAGTACTTAATTTTCTCGCTAACTTTCTGATCCCACAGGTCACAACTTCTCAAGGGTAACGCTAACGGCTTGATCAGCTGTTGATAACAGCAATTTGTGAGCTCCTTTAAGACCGTGCGAGAGATACATTGGCAAAGGTGACACTGTCGGGGTTGCATAGCTCAGTTAAAGCATCGGGCGAAGAAGACACATTGACTTATTCATTTGCGGCATCACAAGCGTTGAAAGGAAATTGGCGCCCGACTGCGACATACGTCGCCCAAATGATACATTTTGTTTGAATGGTCCACAAAGACTACAACGTCGGGATTACAAGAAGCATTTTAAAAACACCAAATTTGACAACGCTAGTTTTCGTGTCCACGAACTGACATGTTTTTGTTTGCGAAGGAAGACTCCATGCGATGCACTATCAACACTGTGTTAGCACTGACAGGCTGGTCAAAGTCGCCGACACATTTGGCTAAGATCTTACACTTTGTCGCGTTTCGAACGTATGCACGTACATGCTTACCCATTTGCACATGTTGGGTCACTAGTGCGTAGCGCTCGCTGATCGTTGCGTTTAATCTCTTTCTTGATGATGCTTTATTTAGAGAGTCACCCTCAGTATTATTTGTTGCGTACCAAGCGGGTTCGCTCCGTCGAAGTTTAAGCTTCGTACGCCCAAATTCTGTATAAGATCAACCTGAGATTCAACCTCAGTACACGCTTATAAAATAAACATCCACGGTTTATTTGTAAAATTTTTAGGATCCCTTGGGGTGTTCTGCATTGTAACTAGGTACCGTAACTTATTTTAAATCAGTTGCAAGTTTGTCTTGAGCTCTAAGTCGGTCTCCTCCACGTCAGTAATCGCTTCCTCGTCGCACAAGCGTGTGTATTGTGTTTGATGGACTGTTATGCGTTCTCTTACACCTCTTACACTTTGAGCGATCTTTTCAGCGACACTAAATTTTTGCTGCTGATAAGCACGTCGCGCATTGTAGTTCAAGCCATACTTTTGTCCTTGTCCGAGCGACATGGAGGAAGCAGGGGTTCCACTCGGTCCATCAATCCGCAAGCTGATGTGTTGATGAATGAGGTGTTCCATCATTCGGCTTCACATGAGTGGATGGCACTCAAGTAGATGCGAGAGGTCATCTGAAGATTAATTTACCGCGTTCGTCTTCTCCGAATGATCATAAGAACGCAGCCGTCAGTCTCATGCATCATAAGATGATGGAATCTGGAAAGCAGGTCGCAACTCCTGTTTTTTACATAACGATGACTTTAAAGCTAAACGTATCTTTGAACCGTGGTGGGGAGAACGGGCCTTCCTCGCGATGGTTTATCGAGTTGGATGTTGCGATCATTGCGATACAACTGCAAGATAGCTGCAAGTCTCCTTGAAGCAAGTGTTGATCGCGTTGTTTAACCTTGCGGTGGTGTGAAAAATTGAACGTAATATCAGCGTTTAGTCGATTAAAGCCGTTTCCCAGCTACGAACACTTCGATTTCTAGCCAAGAAAGGCGTTTGAGCCACAACAGAGTGAGTTTCGTGTCCGTGCCGAGTTCCTGAAGCTTCGTCAAGATCGTACAACCAACACGTGTATGCACGTGTTCGCTACTGAGTACCAAGCATTGAGGACGAGCCAATTGACGACTATTTGCAAGCTGTAATGTTCATGGCTGGTCTCAATGATTGTCCGATCCCAAATCAACTTGTCCGTGCGCATCCCACGACGCTGGACGATGCCATCAACCGCGCGATGCAAATAAATTTCAGCATCAAGCAAGCCAAGTTCAATGGCTTCGTACGACGGCGACGCGTCAGTTGACTAGTACAGGTGATCGTTTAGAGCCAATGGGCAATTCGTACAATTCCACACCTAGAAATGAGCGTCCTCGCAACGATGGAAAGTGATTTGGTTGTGAAAAACCGGGTCGTATCGCTAGGAATTGCAGAGTGTCGTTGCCGAGTCGGCAAGAAACACAAATTTTCCGTTCGGCTGACGCGGACGCTATAACGGTCGTAGGTTTGAACGCTCCAAGGGTCAAAAAACGGGAACGGCGAGTAAGGGCAGAGCTACCTCCGGACCCAAGAAAAGTGTTGTGGATGTTGTGGATACACAGAGCTCTGGCTTCAACGTGCATGATGCACATGCAGTTCCCACTATGAGTGATAGTAGTGAGCGACTTTGATTGTTCAAGACGTCGTTGTGGACGGTTTTCAGAAATCACTACGAGCTTTGATTGACACTGAAGCATCGAGCAACTATGTTCGAGCGCAAGTTATAACTGGCATTGTGTTAGCCTGTCCTATGTGAAAGAAGAGATGATATTCCGTTCAGCGAATGTTTTTAGAATGAAGATGCCCAAGTAAGTCATTTGCTTTGCAATGAAGTTTGAAGACTTCCGAGGTGTAGACGAGTTTATCCTACTCTACCTCGATGAAAAGTTTGATACCATCCTAGGTATGCCATGGTTGAAGCGTTATCAGCCTAGCATTGACTGGATATATATGAAGATCGTCGTATGAGATGCATGACGACAAACAAAATGGTATGGGCGTATGCATCTGTTGAGGAAGTCACAGATGTCCCAAGTGATGTTATGAAATGCGATGCCCCCCCTGTTCAAAGGACAAGTCGAAGAAGACGAAAGTATCAACTGGAGTTGGGGTAGTCAGACTTAAAAAAAAACTGTCTCCTTTGTCATCGCCATGGAAGTCATAGTCGATGGTGGTATGAAGAATAGTGGGATTACAGGCAAAGACCCATCCTGAGAAGAATAAGAAGGCCGCCAAGGAGAGTTTTGTCGGGTATTTTGCGCGCCCCTGATCAATATACAAGTTGTATTGATGAGGGAAGTGATCGAGAACAAGGCGCTTCAAGCGAGTCTGTAAATGTTGTGGCCTACAACGAAGAATATGACGTCGATGTTATCCGTTACGTGAGGAGTGAGAATCCTCCAAAATCAGTAAAAAAATGTTTTTCTTGCCGGGAAAGAACAAGAAGACGCTGAAGCGTAGCCTGGTAAAAGGCAAAATTTGCAAATATTTGCGATCGTCGAAGAAACAATCGACTACTGCGGAAGCCTTTGATGAGAAGACACAAATGAAGAGGTTTGATGAGCAGTCGTGGGACGCTCTAAGCTCATACCTCGTGTTTGGACCTGTCAAGGAATATGCAAATATTTTCCCAGACAAGGCGCCGGACGAATTGCCATCTGACAGAAGCATTCGTCGTGAGATTGACATGCTTCCTAGTACAAAGTATTGTATTACACGGCAGTGGCCGTAGCGACAATTGACAAGTTCTTTTCGCAGCGACAGAAGGCTGGTCATGTGCGTGAGAGCAAATCTCCGCGTTGTAGACCAACCTTCTGTGTAAAGAAAGCCACAGGTGGCTGTAGCATTGTTCACGCTTTCAGCAAATTGAATGATGCGATAATACCTGCCCAGACCCCGGTTCCACGCAAAATATTTTTTCTGATGGAATGGTTGGCAGTACTATTCTGAGGTGATCGAGCTGAATAATGGTTTCTATTAGACTTGAATGAGCAAGCATGATACACTACTAACTGCAGTCAGTACCCCCAGTGTTATGTTGTGGGATTGGTTGATGATGCCACAAGATATGAAGAACGTTCTCGCGACTTTCAACAGACTGGTCACGAATCTTT
>NW_020187732.1:1867910-1867998 GCF_900000015.1 Plasmopara halstedii | reverse complement strand
CGGATAGGCAATTATTCGGTTCCGCAGCCGACGGTACGACAAGGAATCAAGTGACAGCTGGAATATTCAAGTTACGTAGATTTTCATA
>NW_020187732.1:1867639-1867900 GCF_900000015.1 Plasmopara halstedii | reverse complement strand
GCTGAGCTCAAGCAGTGGCCCTGAGCTCTTGCGGTCGAAGACACAGAGCTTGCGGGAGTAATAGAGGTTGTTAACCCATACGTCGCAGGGCGACAGTCCGAAGGAAGTTGACGGCGTGTCTTGAGATTGGCAAACTCAAAGTGGAGGTGTCGCTCCACACGCACGTCCACTTCCTTGTGGCTCAACTGCAGGTTATGCAGTGAGGAAAATTTCCGGTGCCGTTGCACCCATCGCTCAAAGAGCGCTTCATCATCTGTTGCG
>NW_020187732.1:1845210-1867158 GCF_900000015.1 Plasmopara halstedii | reverse complement strand
TGTATACTCTTGGAAGTCAAGCTTCCTCTGTGCAAGGTGCCGTGTGACCCGTCACAAGCTATCTCTCAAAAGTATTTTACTCATCGACTTTGTCAAGAACACTGAACAAGGCGCAACTGATCACGCTGTCTTGAGTACATTATCTTCAAAAACTGGCGTTTGCATTCTAGTTGTAAGCATGTACAACTCGCAACTTGCCGCTAATATTCAGAATACTAAAATACAACGCAGTATAGTGAAACTTAATTGTGCTTCAAACGAAAGAGCGCATCAATGACGTGGATTTATTATTTTATTAAGAGCACTGTTGTGTGACGCGACATTTGGTTCGAGGACAAAATCAATTATGCGATGCACTTCTGATACGGTGGTAACGGCGTGATGGGTTGCTTTGGAATTACCTCGTGATATATTTTCATGACATAACAAAAGGTTTCATGGGATCCCAACGGATGTCCGTTTCACTTCTCACAATCAATGTTCTGCGGCTGTCCTCGATAACGGACTCATCCGTGTAAATATTAAGCTCCGCTCTGCCTTCTGGACCAAACGTACCATTTCGGTGACCTTAACTCATTGTAATTATTTGTAAAATCAATTTTGTAATAGATTTATTAGTTCAATATAAGCTCTTGTAAACGTTTGCTCCCCGGGTACTTCATTCATGAAAGAACAATTCGCACCACAAGTTTAAATGACTCACCGCGTAGCACGGTGGGTGCGTCACATGGTAGTGCTGAGCATGATATATCCTTACATTCAGGCAAGAATGATTATTTTTTAATTTAAAGATGTGGTCCTTCCATTTGCGACTTGCATCGACTCCACCAGCTCTGGCAGAAGGAATTGCGGGGCTTAGTTGCTATACCTTTCACCATCTAAGTCCAAAAAACACTAGCTTAAACTTGTTCTTTACCGTCCCACTAGAGAGAATTATGGGAACTTGCCTCATCATCACATCACTGATTTTGTCACAAGATATATGCACTCTGAAATACGTGAAAATATAATCGCTTTTCTCACTTTTATCCAAAGACCGTGGCTATCTGCCGCTTCTGCCCCTTGCGTTCTGTTTTGAGCTTTTCTTCATATTGAAAACTGAAAATTTTAACATTTTCTGCAAAGAAGCTATCATATCTTCTTGCCAGCGCCCAACGACACTTCTGCGTCCTAGCAATAACTTTGCGACTCACCAAAACTCCATCGAGCGAGACGCGCGTGGATATACATTTTTTGAATCCCATTCGATCAATTGCTTATAGCGCTCAAACTGCACCAAACCTTCCTATTAGGATGCGTTTGTACCTCGAAACCGGGTCCAAGATGACACAACATTCCACGTTGTCAAAGCCTTCAACCTTTATCTGAATTTTCAGCAGAAGCTTCAACACTTTCAGCAGTGTTCACATAGAAAGCCGCATCAATAATATATCCAGATTTTGATCGTTAATGCCTTCGCTCACTGCTATTGCATGCAATCATCGGACGTCGCACGTAGTTATACGATGCTTTTAAAGCTTTGCGGGCTATTCAAGACCCCACAAGTTCGGGGACATTGATATCAACAACCAACAATCTCGGGCTTTCCGTCATACCTCTTTGAGCAATAGTCGTTTTATTTAAGTCTGAGTCCAGCTTCCACAAGGTACTGTAGAGCCTAGTAGGCTCTCCACACCTTTTAGGACTCGACTTCCTTCGCAAGGAGTTCTACGCGGCACGAAATATGCACACTGAACGTAGCTTCGGGATATAGCCTGTCACTTCCTGACTTCCTTGACGTATGACTTCAAAGTTCTTGTTGAAACCTTTCCATGTTGGGAATGCCAGGGCAATCTCATATTACCTCATCTAAGAGGAAAACCTTTACTTCATTTTCTCAAAGTTATTAATGCTAAGCATCAGCGGGCTAACGGTGAGAACCGTTTTTGCTATCATCGGAGGATAGAAAAGCGTTCCTAGATGCGTTGTAGTAGCGCACTTTCATAGTCGATTACTAACGCAGCATTAGCAATCTCTACTTCTGGCACCTGTCCCGCCACTTCACTGAGCTTTTTATTACAACGAACGACATCAAGACTGAAAGCAAATAACGGTTCATTGAATTACTCGCATTCTATCTCACACAGGAGACAGTCTTTCTCGACTTGGTCATCCGATGAAAGCAAGTGCCACAGAGTGCAATGTATTTGCTTTTTACTCCTGAGAAAGTGTTGACAGATAGACATCGAGCAAAAAAGTTTATACGCTTAACTAGATGCGGAACTGAGAGCCTCTGAGTTGTCTACGTACTTTGATTGCTCTGCTCTTATTTATGTAGAAAGATTTCGACCATAATAATATTTGATATATATTGCTATATTTAATACCTATCTGCCTAGCCCACGTGAATCACACAGACGTCTTCTCCACGAAGTCCCATCATTTTCACAAGCACTGATACTTCGACTCGTCTAAATACTCAAAATTAGACGAGATTATTTGACTAATGTGCAGCAGCTAATAGTCAGGTCATCACCAGATAGCTTCAGCAAGCACATTTTGTTTGCCAGCTAGCAATCACAATAGCAATTATATCTCGTAAAGAGGGTTAGCCATCAAGAATTGATTTTGAGTAATGTGGCGTAGGAAAGCCATGGGCAAAGGTACAGGCTTGAGTATGTACTCTCTACTTTTGCCTACTGACATGGCAGGCACATATCATATGCAGAGCTCGTAGTAGCTAAAGCAACGTTTATTGCTTTTCTCGGCTGCACTTACGCCAAGCCGATAGCAGCTGCGTATCTGCTTCTGAGACACAGCCTGTGCTAGCATGCCCATTACATTCCATAGGGTTCAAATCTGATTAAAGCTGTACTCATCCTGAAACACGGTCTGTATGGTAAAATCCACCTCCAATGTCAGTCCCCTAGATTGTTGCGTACAAGTCAGCTCTCCTTTGAGAAGGTTCATGAACACCGTGACATGTTCATGCAAAGTGCTTACCACCATAAGTGTCGGTCAACACGAGCATCTCGCGAATGTACTCATGAAGCTCACGCCATTCTGGCTTATATGCAAGAAGCCACAAACGCCATAGCTGACTGGTAGAAAGACGGCATGCAGCATCTCACATAACCGCATGGATGCAAGACATCAAAGCGCCATTGGCTCACGCATTTCCGGTCAGATCTATGCCAGATCACATAAGTTGGAAAGGTCAACGCGGCACTCTGTACTCAGAGTAGACTACACGACTACACGACTTTCTCCGACCCACTGGCCCAGCGTGAAGGCTTTTTATCGCCTCTTTGTTCGTACGAGTGCACTTTTGACCTCTGAGAATAAGGACGCGCAGAGGTTGTGGCATACCGACCCAGAAAGGATCCTTTTCTCATTGGGACATCTCACATCCAGACTGGGTGAACGTTTTCACGCCTCAACCTACTGAGCCGGAGACAATAACTTCCAAGGTTTCCTGTCCGAAAGTATTTTCCGACTTTAGAGGGGTGTACACCGAGTGTTGCTCGAATGGATGATGTAGCTTCAGTTCATCGAGATTTAACCAGTCGTTTTATCCGCTTAGACTTCGTAGTGACTATTAGGAGCATCAATTGCAGCGAGCTGCTGCACAAAACCTACCTGGATGAAGCGTAGATGTTAATACAAACTCTGCTGAACCATTATAACGAGGTATGTGCGAAACGATATGTACATACGCCTTACACGTCCGTTTGATCGTATACAAAAATAATAAAATACTGCCGTACGAAAATCACTTTAAACGTTTGAGCAATTGGATGTTTTCATGGGTACCAAATCGTCAGTTTTCAAGAAGATGGTGGGACTTCGTGAAGAAAAAGTTCGTGGTATACGTGGGTTATTAGTATCGCATCTTGCAAAATAGATATTTCAACCATCGCGTAAAGTCAATTGAAAACAATTCATATTAAAAATACATACCACATGAATCATGAATACATGCCTATCTTGCAGGAACACTAGAGCAAAAAAGGACTAAAATACTGGATAAGACGTCGGGCCAGCTAACGAGTGGAGCATACTAAACTAGTCTCTCCGCGTGATTTGATGCAGCATTTTTGGGCGAAAGCTTCTTCTGTGCAAGATGAATAGCAACTCCATTACACTTGGCAGTTCATGCTATCAATTTGATGACCGAGCCGTGAATACCTGTCTCTTGTATAAGATAGAAGACGAGGCATCAGATGGCATGTCTCAAAACTATTAGACGCGCTCAGAAATCTGTTGTCATTGCGACACGGGTCATCATACGAATGGCCCAGGAGCCAAAAGCGGTAACCACTGAGGGCATCGAAGCCAGGATCGGAAATAGATTGCTAGGCGCTCACCAGCTAGAAAAACGCCGTGACACGACACTCCCAAGAACACCCAAGCCGGGCGTCGATGGAAGCACAAATGGCACAAACCGAGGCCTCTTATGATGGGCGTCTAGCTCTTTGAGAACATTAAAAAACAATCTTATGTTAAAAAGAATGGATGGGATGGGCAATATATCGGCCGAACTCCAAAGTAAGTAGAAGGCCGTCGTGGGTCGCAGCCTATAAAAGACTACGCACCATACTGAAATACCATCCAGAGATCTTTGAAATAAATTGAATTACAGATATGGGAAGGTCTGCAGAAACATATGGCGCGAATGGTCGCACCGCCGAACTAGGTCTATCGGTTGCGATCCAAGGTTGTGTTCACTCGTGAAGAGAGCTGGGATTAGTGCACTATCTTTAGATGCTGGGACCTCCAATCACCGGGAAGAAACAGACCATACTCTGAGATTTAAAACAAAACTTTTTTTTTATGGAGGGTAAAACAAACTGAAGTCGCATGTTCTTAGACCTTTCGCGCCCACCACATCTATTTGAATGAATCGGTGGATGACGCAATACATACCGGGTGTAGTTTCCACGGTGCCACTTCAGTGCCTTCGACAAGGTGGGTGTTTTTACTTTTGTGTCAGAATACAGCCAGGATGAGGCTACTTATGTATCCTTATATCACGCTAAATGCTGCTACTAGACTGACACAGACAAAGACTCCTACAATCGAGTACAGGCGATCTTTTGAGTCGACTGCAATTTTTTCGTTATCTTCGACCAGGTTGATGGAATTATCAGTTGCCAAAGAGACAGCAAAACTATTTTATCTGCTGTGAGTACTCCAGTTTAAATGCTCTGGGAGGGACAGGTCAGGCCAAAGGTACGCTTTATTTTGCGAAACATCCAATCGTCTGGCGCTGCTGTTTAGGACATATTGTGGTTATGTAAAACTGACTAACCCTGTATAAACTCAAAGTCGTGCAGACACAGAGTATCGAATGAGCACCAAACTTAGACACTAGGAGCAATGCTCGAGTGTCGGCGCTAAGTGTGTCGATTTGAAAATACAGGCAAGTATGTCATTGGTGCTGCATAACGAGTTATATATCGCTGCATGGAGAAGCATGCCGAGTGAGCAATGCCCGCAGAGATCAGTGACATCGTTAATTAACTAGTTTCGGTGACTTAAAGCGACTAAACTAATTCACTTGGCCTGGCTAATTACTTGCATTCGTATAGTGCAAGTTATGCTGACAGACACAACACCCAAGTAAGTGTAGAATGGTCTTGGCACGCGGTAGTAAATCGTTAGTAGTTATGAATAATAACAGACTGGGAAAGAGATTTCGCGTGGATCATAATCTTAGCTTTCCCAAATTTGGGTTGGACATTCCATGCCACCTTTGACGTTTCCACCATCGCTATAGAGCTTTTTTGCATTTATTTAAGTAAATGCTAGTTGAAAAGAACACACGAGCGCACTGAGGCAAGAAAGCTGAAAACGGCAGAGAAGTACAACGTTTGTCATGGCAAGGAGTAACTCGCTATTAAGTAGGCTTCTGTCAAGGATAAGGTGAATCTGTCTGGCACAAAGCCATTTAACATCGATACAGATCATGCTACGCTGCTCCCATCGTCGCCAACTCATCACTCACAGAGGGTGACAAGAAAAATTTCTTCTTTACCAGCGTACTAAAAGCGATAGAAGCGTGGTGAAGGGTACGCTTCAATAAATTGCGTGAGAAATTATATTGGGAGGAAATTCGTTATATCAATTGGTTTGCTTTCAATAACGCAATTCATGTCTCCACAGGCTTTACAAATTTCCTAAATTGTTTGGGCTAGTCGAGTAATCCTCTAGAATTAATGCGAAGTAGGTTTGGCGCTTGTTGGGGAATGTTTGTCGATACACTTCAAATCGCAGGTATCAGAACCGGATAAATATTGTAGCAAAGTCACTGATTTTTGGCAAGAGGACGAGCGTCATCTTCGAGTGCACGGCACTATGGCAGGAAGCCAGGATATTCATATAACTAAAGTCAAAAGAAGGGGCAGGCGAAACAGAAAAGAATACAGCGGGGAGAATATTTATCGAATACAAATAACCTACTGATCACTTAATATCTGCAGTCTGTACGACTAAGTTGCGATCGCGTTGCACAATCATCGTAGCGAACAAGAGATTGAGTTGTCGTTTGAACATCTCAAAGGGTGTGCAAGTATATTATCATTTATGTGGGCTAATAGAAGCCAATAGAGCTATTCGGACGTGAAAAACTCTGCTTTTGCTATTATGAGCTATTCGCACTGTCGATGGACTAACGACACGACCTTCTCGTTTAGCTCAGCTGTCCTATTCATTTAGCCGTAACACGGGGATGACCCACTGGGGTTTTGCAAGTCAGGCAGTGCGGCGGAGACGTTCAGCGAGTGAATTCTAGACCTAATTCGTTGCAGCCTTGGACGCTTGCTGTTGCTCTAAGTCGGCGTATGTTCACATATGAGAAAATTCACGAGATCCAGTCGCGGAAGGGTCAAACTCCACCGATGCTTCTGAATGAGCAAGCGGTGGCTGACTTTTGTTTGGAGCGGTTAAAAGAGCAACGGATATACTAGGACTGTGAACAGCAACTGGTTGATTGGAGAGGGCACTTTTGCATCAGTAGCTCATGTCGCTTGAGATCTCATTTTGGCAAGATTGCCTCGGCGCTGTTGGAACGTATGGCTTGGCACACCTTCGAATTTTATCTTCTAAAGCAAAGAAAAAAGATTGCCTATCGCAACACGATTCTCACTGGTGAGTGATGACCAATCGTACTCCAAGCTCGATACTTGGTCAGTACTTTCTCATGACAAGAGCAGTCTGTTAGCCACAAGAATTTGAGCAAAGTGCTTTAAACTCGACGTTCACGTGGCATTTTGTGCTCCGTAACTCTAGCCAGACATCGTCTTCACTGAGGCTGGCTTGAAATGCTATTTGGTGGCGCTGTTGTGTGCTGTCTCACCCTGTGCGCGAGTCAAGTACGATAATTTTCGGCAGCACTGCTGCTCTAAGTGTAGAATAAAGCTATGCTGCCGTGGCCTTCGGGGCCAGAAAGCGATCGCGAAGTTCTTATGTTAGCTGTTAAAGGAAAAGTTAGGAATTAGTAAGCAACGAAGGGTTCCGTCAAGATGCGGCGAGCAGTATCAGATTGATAAATAACGACGTGGCTGAGTCGGTATAAAGCAAATGTCTCACGAGCTTGCAGCCTGGCAAGCTAAGCCTTTGATCCAGAATCAGCCTATTGGTGTCGAGGCGGACGTCGTCGATAATTTTGCGGCAAGGAATCACGACAACTTCTGTCGTAGGAAACAGGCTAGAATACGTCATTGATAAAGAGTGAGGCGGAGTCTCGCACCCCATCTTTATCGTTAATGACTCTGCCGTATGTCACTCGCTGAGACTCGGAATATCGGTTTTAGATCCAGAAATTCACAGCAACCATTTTATCGGCAGGTTCCTCCTCCCAAATGGCTTTCATTTTGTTGAGAGCAATGACGTTCTCGTTGTCAGGACCTCGTAAAGCAATGATGATATGTATAGGATACGTCTCTTGACGCACAAACGAGACTATGAGCTGACACTGGAGAATACAAGAAGTGGGTGAATGCCACAGCGTGGATATTACTCTCTAATTATTTACTCTACTTAATTCTCAAAGGCTGAAAATAAATGTAGGCCTTAGTGCGGCTCACATCCTGGTAGGATGATTGTAAGGGGCAACGAGTCGAACTATTTGTAAGTAAACATTGAATAATTGCCATATGTGCGAGACATCAGACATTTGCGTAAGTGTCTTGTGTCTTGATAAACATGACATTTTTGTGAAATTTTGAGGACCTCAGAGGCACTTGAGTGCTGGAATTGACGATGACAATGAGACTCCGTATCGAGGGTGTCTCCGGGAATCACGGGTAGGGTGTCTCCGGGAATCGCGGGTTTTGAGCTTCTTTATGCAATAAATAAAGTCTTTTACTGAATACAGTTGACAGGTACTTTATCTATTAAATTTTGAAAGACTTAATTGTGCAAACTGCAAAAAAGAACAAAGTCATTTAAAAAGCTGTCGGTTTTGCACCTGTCCCGCGAGATAGAACCCAAGTTCTATCTGAGTCAAATTCTCAACTGAGCAAAGTGCACGGCAATCTAGTTGCGCGTCGATTGTTGGAGGACAGGGGCTCTGGTCTCAGAGTCAAGCTTTGTGGGTTCAGTTGACCTCAGCGCATTGCTCCTTTGAGTCTTCCTCGGGTACGCTAGCCAATGGTGTAAGACTGGTTGGGTATCATGGGGGGTACTTATTGACATGCTGCATGCTCTCGAATGTCTGTTCCTTGAACGGGCTGTTTAAAAAGCAACGCTGACGGTCGTCTTGGCTCTTTGGGCTTAGGTCTTGGACTTAATGTGGGCTTAAGTTATGCATGAGGTGGCCAACTTCCCACGGAGGCGTCCCTTGTCATTATCTTCCACGTGACGAACCTATGCAACTAAAAGCAATGTGCGTTTTGAGCTAGTTTCTTTGAGCATCGCGCATAAATGATCTTTAAAATAATCAAGTCATTTGACAATAAAAGAATGTTTTCATTTCTGACATTTCAGTGTAAAGTAGAGGAATGTAGCGGGCCATATTGTGCGCGCGTGCTTATTGGCGCACCTGTGTGTAGAACACAGTCTAGTCGCACACTTTAGAGTTCACGTTCACACCCAATAACAATAAATGACACTTGGTGATTTCTATAGCCGCATGCACCGGGGGCTTCCGAATAGAGATACAAACCAGAGCTAGTTGCATCATCAAAAAATTTAATTTGTGACACCAAGCTGTAATTGCAGATAATTTGTCAGCCATTTAATTTTGGTAATTATAATGTAAGTCAGTTGAAGATATGTGTGTATTTACAGTAGTTTGAAATTTGCTACGACTCCGCAAACAACGTTCTATGTAGCCTATCCTTCGGAGCAAATCACAGACTACATCTATGGCTGAAGCGTCACAGATGACGTCAAATAGCCGATTTGTGTTTGAAAGAGCCAGAATCAGGGGATGTAAAATTATGTCATTCAAATCCTGACGTCCATCTCTTCTGACGCACGACAGCGCCGTACGACATTCATTTTAGGGAAATTGGTAGTGCCATGTCTGCTTATTTTGCACGTTATTTGTGTAAGTAGTCTGTCCGATCAAGCTCGTTTGTATTCTTACAAACCGAGGCAGTGGTCAGTTCATCTAGCCTTTATGTTTGCGAGATCTACGCGTATGTCATGCTCTCCGATGAAGCAAACGAGAAAGGGAATAATGTAAGCGCCAAAGAACCACTTTTCTTGATTGCCAAACCTTTACTGAGGCGCGATACATCCGCACTGCTTTACAGTGATCATTGTGGTTCTTGGTATTTTTTCATGTTTTGGAAGACAATGTTTTACATTTTTCGAATTCGTTGTCGGAATAGATCTTGGCATAGCCACGATATGGCCTGAGCAGCTGTATCATTGGCGTTGGAAGATCGTTGGTATGTACCTCAGTGAGAGGAGCATCAGTGTCTCTCGTTAGTAGTTGATAATAATCATCAATAAGGTATTCGGAGCTGACAAACAGCAAGCGATCATTTGTAGGAATGGTGATTGCATTAGATTTTTGTCAGTATGCGTAATTTGCCGCTATCAATTAGCCTATCTAAATCGAGCTCGGCGATCTGTGGAGGACATATTCTCTCTAACCAAACCCGCTTTGTGCTTCGTATGAAAGAAAGTGTTTATAGTGTCACACATTTCCTTTGGCTAGGTCAATTGCGATATCTCATTTTGAGGACCATATTGATCTCATGGCGCACCCTGCGATACGGCAGCAACAAGCGTGGCGGGTCTCTTGGCACCATGTAGTGACGTTCAATTTAGGATTCAAACAAAGAAAATTTCCGTGAGAGTAGTATTCCCACTCCTCGCTCTCAGTGCTCCATATATTAATCTACCTCGTACTCAATTAGAGGGATGATGATCCTGTCTCTTTCCTCGGTGCCAATCAACCATTCGGGTAACTTCACAAATTGCAATTCTTTGCATGCATCTTTTGATGTATGTTTCGACTTGCACGATAAGCATTTCTGCCGGAAGCAATTAGAGATGACTTACAGCATCTAAATATGCTCATGTTCCTCCATTCACGAGTGTTTTATTCATTTTGCTACTTGGTCGTTAAGCGTCAGTTTTGGTGCGCTACCAACTCCGTCGTCACAACGATTCGCCGTAACATCAGGCTCGTCTTACGGGAAATAGCTCTACAACTCCGACGGCCTTAGCATGAGATGCACCAGCATACAGCTGTAATGAGCGTTTCGAACAGGAATGCCCTTTGGTGATTACGATACATTGTCGCTGTCTCCCATTCCAGCCGAAAATAACTCGGGAGACCGCAATATATTATCTCTTTTCCTGTAAACGCCGCTCAATATTACTTCTGCCTTTCGAGCTCTGCTCCGAGCACATACCAATATCAGTGCTAGCCAATTTAAATAAATAATGTTCTGCATATCATCGTGATTCCGTGCCCTTGCTTCAAGCTTTCTGTTACCTGGTAAATTGGGCACATGACTCGCAAAAGCGTCACTAGGGGGAAGTGCGTTGTCATGCAGTATTTATTACTTCTGGTTGATCCGTGGCACGAAAACTTAGGTCATTACATACCTTTGATGATATCATTTATATAATATAGGTCTAAGATGAGACAGAGTTTACGCTATTAAAATCCCTAAACTTTAGCTGAAGACTCGTCGGAACCTTCGACAAACCCACTGTTGTTCCATCGTGAGACGCAATGAAACTGCATATGTATTTGGCTTTAATGATGCCTCTGCATATTGTCTACTTTTCTAACAGGACGCATTGTTCGTTGTTGCGCGGTGTGGGGAACCACAATTCCTGGCGTGCAACTTCATAGTGGAGGATACCATCCTTCCATACATAAAGATGCAATCTTGAAGCTATCAGAAAGCTTGTCGTGGTATTCTATAGACGTGCTCATGAAACTTTCACTTCCGGTACCCCTTTCAAGCTTTGTGACCTCGAACCCCCCGAATAAATTTGGAATCCGTCAATGTTACAAAAGCCGGGGTATTGATTTTAACAACCAAATACCCCAGGCTATTAGTCTAGCCCAATTTTCAAAGCTGCTGCTTTTAAAGCTGACTCCAATCAACGACTTTCTTTTGAAGGTGCAATTGAACCCAATTTTACGAAGTAGGGTAATGGCAGTCTCCTGAAATTCAACGTTCTCCCGGTGAGAGACCCGCCAATCGATCTTGTGTGAGAATTCATATTTTGTATCCATGAACCAAGCGGAAAGGGAAATGGGTGCAGTATCAAAACAAATGGAACACTCGACAAGCGCTGCTCGCGTTGTGGTCAATAAGTGTATGTTAAGTCTCATTCTGTTTCAGTAGCTGTTTCAGCTTGCCCCAACTCGGTCGAACGGGTCTTGAATTATATAATCAAATGCTTTGGTACGTTAAACTTAGCCTATCAGCATCGGTTGCGACATCTTACAAATTAATGAATGGAGAAATGCAATATTTCTCGAGATTTTGCTAGAATTATATCATAAGAAACCGAACTTTGGATTACCAAAAACTTCTCGTCACCTCAATCGCACAATTGTTGAGGTGTATTAACTTGAAAGAACCTATTTCTGGCGCTTCAAACGTATCTTCATACTTTAAAGAGCACACGAATACGACTCAAAAGGAGAATAAAATCGAGCATGTTTTCTAGCATATGATCATCTGTGTTCCATTTTTCAAATAAGAAAATAATTTTCTTATAAGAATTTGCTGTATACACGTCTTGGTCATCTTTCAGCTCTGGGTACTCGATTAGTACCTCGAGGCTCAAATTCGAGGAAACGCTACACAAAGTTATGTATGGTTTGTGCATACGAGAAGCAGGGAGATGCTAGTTCAAGGCCCGACCCTTGCACCGTTTGTCATTGTGCCATGTGGATGGTCATAGCAACAGCTGACTGTACTGGAAGCTGTTTGTATCGCTATCACCAATAAAGCACGAGTCATATTGGTCTTGGCGCTCACGCATGATAATATTTGCATCAATCACACAAAGCCTTAGTTCGACAATTCAAACAGTCCAGTATGTTGGCCTGGGATTACATTGCACTCATTATAATGGGTGGCCCTGTCTTTAGCGTCAGTCTGTGAGGTGGAACTCCTTTGGAAGCAACACTTTGAAATTTCTCACTCTCTAAACAGATTATACGATGTTCTTTGTCAGCTATAATCTATCCCATAAAATTGAATCCCCTGCAAATTTTGAGTGAAGCAAGATTTTTGCCGAGTGCTGGCAAGGAAACATCTCTAAGCCTCCGTCATGCATAAAGTCCAGCTCACAAACCTTTTAAGGTATCTCAATCGCAAGGTCCATCCCACACATCTCACTTTCATCGACAGTTTGAAGGTTATCGGTCCGAGCAGTCAAGGCAATACATACAACGTTCAATCAAATTGTTTCATATCTGTTTCGATCACTGCGACGCTTCGCACAAACCTTTTTTACAACATTTCTGTCCATTTGAAGGACGAAGATTTCAGATCTGCCAAGGAAGTATACTTGGAGCATTTCCATACGATACTGGGATGTATGCGTAAACATTGCACGTTTCAAACAGCGATATGTACCTTGCCATCAGATATGAAATGATTTACTTGATCTAAACATATATATCGCTCACGGCTAGAAAATTAATGTTGCTTAATCGGATGTTTGGTTGACATGCTCATATTGGCGGGGCTGCCACGGCGCTTTGCTTATAGGAAGCTAAGCTAAGATCTCCGACCATACGTTCTTCCAAGAACTAGTACGAGTGCAGTGAATCGCAATCCGCTGCCCCCAAGATTACTGAAAATCTTTATTGAGATAAAGGGGCTCTTCCGTTTAAGATTGAAACTGTATTCAATTGTTTTAGTTGCGGCAGAGCTGCCAATATCTCAAACCTTAGATTTTCCTAATTAATATAGCAAAACCTAGTTTTTGTAGTAATATGCATTACTACTGGCAATCCTGCCACATGGTGGCTTCTTGTTACGGTGTAGCCACACCACTGTGTGACACCAACTTATGTAATCCACACCTATGTATGGTCGTACCATCTTGTGCGACCCGCACTTTCATACTAGGGAACGTGTAACTCCGTTACACATATAAATACTTCACACTTATGATAGCAGCACAAACCACACTTGCAGTTCTGAGAGTGGCAAGGATCGTACGGCATGACCCACAAAATATCTGTTTTGTTTTCATGCTCATTAAACTGATTAGACTATATCAAGCGTCGTGCTCTTTCAAGAGTCATTTATTGTCGGCGGCTATATGCATTAATTTTCTCAAAAGCTTCCAATGACTCTAAGCACTTGCAACTATTAATACTGAAAAGTGCTAGATTTTCATGCTGAGATCATGTAACTCATTACCATTCTATAAGAACTAGAGCCTTTTCTGTTTATGTGATTCGGCTGCAATTAATTTGTTTATGGATTCTTGCCTTTGCGGATTGGCTATTTCAGCCAGAAGGCTCTTATCATTAGGTAATCTGATATGCTCTACTGCATCAATCATTTGGTTCTTAGCGTGACGGCTGTCTCAGTATGTGAACGTGTGGAATTTTGCACTTTTGAAATTCTACCACGAAAACCCCAGTCTCAACGCGACATTGGACACCTTTACCTTATTTTGAGTCATGATCACTGGGCGGTCTTGAGTGGGTTTTGCATATCGTTATAGATCATTTCAGTAATTTGATCCTTGTCGCATATATCTCAAGCAGCATTAGTATAATTGATGGTTCATTGTGTGCAATATTAAATGTGGCGAACAAACGCCAAACACTAAGCACAAATATTTTGTGCTCTTGCACTTTACTCCCAACAACAATCATTGCAAAAAGACCAGGATCAGCAAAGATCACCCGTTCTTTACTCAGACAAGCGCTACAAGTCTGGCTCGTCGATGTATATGTGTTACTTCGGCGTGATACGGAATAAATGAGCCTTAAAAAATACTCACGGTACCTTTAATAAGGTATGTATATATTCCTTGCTGCTCCGCAACGCTCTGACCCGCGACACCATGACTGAGCACGCTGCTCCAATAAGCATCAACGCAAAAATACAGTTGTATACCCTAAATCATTTCTCTAATTCTTTGTTCCCATAGATATAGCAGCCTCTGGAGTGCTTAAATCAGTGAAAGAAAAATGTATTTGATTTTTTTGCCATCAACGAAACAAAAAAGATGATTTCTCCCGTCCAATTACACGCCTAACAGCAACCACATTTCACGACGGATGATAGGTGATGTCTCACATCGACCATAGTGACCCGCAGACGTAAGGCACTCATATCTACTACTACAGTGGACATCTCTCGAGCCTTCCATACGATGTTCTTGGCATGTACATTTTAAGTTGCGGCTGGCGATCTTTATTGGTAAGATCCAGTGCACATAGCTTTCGTGTTCATCTGATTCTTTTTCACTCTTTGCCTTAGCTTTCTCTCAGTCTATTATGACGTAATTGACCATCTACGTTTTGTATTTTGTAAATGAGTTGATCACCATTGTTTAAAATAATATTTTGTCGCCTCGGGCGTGCTCTCTTCATATTATGTATTTGTGAAGCGGTAACACCCGAAGCATTTGGTGGCGTAGTTTCACTCAACACAACAGACTGTGGACTTCTCAGCTCCTGCGCCATCGGGTCGCCCAAGCTTCTTACCTCTATGCAAAGCCTCACTGATTTCCTACTGAGTTAAACGCACCATCTATAGCATACTATCCAATCACACTGCGCTGTTTCGTTGATTGGCAGTAATTTGGCCGAACTGGTGTTTCATTTTAAGTGTCGAATTTGTTGTGCCAAATTTGCTGTTGCTTGTCACCTTTCATCTTTAAGTATAATGTATATAAGTACGTGTAAATTCGGGTTTATCAATATAGCAGGCACACTTATCTATTTTTGTACCTACGCGTACCGGAGACATTATGTTTTACTGAACACGTATACAAACAAAATTTTAGCTACTCGAGCATGCTTTACATGCCACTTCGACGCTGACTCGGAAGCAACATGACAACGATTTCAGTGTATAAACCGGTCCCAGTCACGACTACTGGCCAAAGGCAAAAAGGGTAGGGAGGGCGAACAAGATGTCAGCTTCTTGTGCATGCTTTACATGCCACTTCGATGCTGACTCAGAAGCAACCTGACAGCGAATCCATTGTATGTAGCGATTCCAGCCACGACCATTGGCCAAAGGCCAAAGAGAAGGGATGGTGGCCGGCTAAGCCAGCCCTTCTATCCGAATTGTTTTCTCAGTATCATGGAAATCATGGTGCCTCCCAAAACACTGGCAAGCAAACATGGACGTTTTATGAGCGGATCTCTATGAAGGAAGGAGGGACACATGTGAAGCTAGATAGAGCACGGTAGAGGGGGGGGGCAGCTGCAACATTTACCCAAAAGAAACCCAGGAGGGTAGCTTGGGTGCAAAAGATATAGTTCCAAAAAAATATGATTAAAGTACCGGAAACAGTCCATGAATGGCCCGTGCAACCTGGTGCAACGGGGGGGCGTGTACATTCACAAAGGAAGCTCTGACACGATAAGTCCGTGGAATAGACGCACTCGTATATCCAGGAGCCAAAATGAATTGACTACAAGTGCTACCAAGTGCAACAAAAAACTTCGCCTTATAATACCGCGTTAAAAAATACTCAGTAAACTGTGTTCACAAGTGAAACTTGCTAATATTCCGAATCAATTGAATCTCAATTTTTAAAATACAGCAACATGACTTTCTTTCTTGCTTAAGCGTGAGTATAACAGCCCACACGTACCACGGAAGTCTTCTTTATGAAATTCTTGATAAGTACCATACGTAGGTATTTCTGAATACGCACAATAATACTAGAGATTAATGTTGATCTTGCTGAAATGCACATGTATAAGCACAATTGTATTGCGTTCTTTGTTACAGAGTTGATGCCGTCGAGTGATAGAGAACCTCTCCAACTAAATTCATTAGATGTGTGTGTATCATGGAATAGTGTTGAAACATTTCTCTCCTACGAAAAAGGATTCGGGGTTCCATGTTACAGTAGTGGTGAAGCTGAGCACAGTGAGCGCCTCCTCCTTGAAGGACACTTTTTTCTGTATGAGGCGATATGTTTGTGCGAGACCGGGGAGTCACAGTGACATTTCTCACTGGAAAAAAGCCAAGCATTTTAATCTCAAATGTATTTAAACGCGCTGGTCGCAAAAAAGACTGCGCCTTCGGCAGGGATCAATGAAACATTTAATTATCTGCACAATGTCAAAATCTAATTGCCAGAACACTCTGCAAATCAGGCATGGCTAAATGCTGAGGGTGGAGCGATCTCATGCGCAATGGTCTTCGTGGAGATAATGACCTGGTGTGTTTACTGCAACATAACTCTTTCACATTCAGTATAATTGTTCCATACACAACACAATATTGACAATTCTCACACCAAAATTGTGACCGAGATATCGGAAATGGGCCGAAATAGATTAGTGTGATTGCGCCAGGTTTTTGTACAAATGTACAGTATGCATTGGTACCTCGTTACTATTACAATGATTCGTAAATGCAGAAACTTTTACATCACTATTAACGTTGAATTAATACCTTACTCCTTACTGAACGCGTTAATGTTAAATATGCTCATACGTTTAAAACAGCCACTTGTTGTTTTGACCAACTGCCTCCTGCCAGCGCACTGCGCCGGCGATAAATTCGGTAGCTAGACGGCGTAGTACGCGATGTGACTTGTGTTGAGTCGAGGCACCGACGATTACCTCGCACATGGCGTGAGCATAATCGTCGTACTTGTCCAACAGCATGATCCATGCTAGCACGGGAAGGTAGGACTCTTCACCATCCGCAAAGGCTTTCTGGCCTGGCGTGAGCGGCACCGAGCGCATACTAATGAGATAGCCACCGTCGATTTGGCCACGAGCTAGCACCACGATGCTATGAACGACGGCAGCATCGCGAGATGGAGCAATACCGATACGAACGACCACGCAGTCGTCATTGATAGTCTGCAATACGGCTAAGTCTTTGGTAAAAGAAAATAGCTTTTTGAACGTATCCAGGAGGGTTAAGAGATTCCATGTATTGAAAACGAGCTCGCTCGACGCGATGCCAGAAAAATCTCGAGTCATCATTATTTCAAGTGAATACTCCTTGTCGGATCCCTTTGGCTTGGATATCTCGCACTTGTCTTCACGCCAGCCCAAAAATGAGGTGACATGCGGGTCACCAGATCTCTGCTGACTTTTTAGGGCCATGATGTCACCGTAACTATCTTTGACCCAATTAAAAGCTGCATCGCTGGTCATTGGTTCAGAGAACAGGACCTTGAGGTATGATGGAACTGCCTCTGTCTCGATACTGTACCCACCAACAGGGGAGAACGTCTCGCGTCCTGCAAGAGCCTCATGTTTGTCATTCAAGACGTCGGATCTCGCTCGCTTACGTTTCAGACTTTTTGTGGCACCGTCTGCTGTAATCGATGACGGGGTAGCAACAAGTAATTCGGACTGCAATGCCTGCAGTGTACTATTTTGAGAGTCGAGAAGGTCAAGCTGCTCCTCCAAATACCGTTTTTCTTGACGAAGGTCGTCCACGGATTTGACAAGGTCAAGGTATGTCGAACTACTTGGAATACAGTAGCCAAGTTTGCCGTCGACGTATTTGCGATCAACCACTTTATCGAGTGGTCTTCGGTGTGGAATTACTTCGTTAGTGGCAGCGTTTGCGTCACGCTTTGCGACCAGCTCAGCTCGCCGAAGCTCCAGGTCCGCCACCGCATCGCGCATGTCACAAACACGATCTTTTGCAGCATTTGTACGACGTCGCTCGTTTGCATTGTGCCGTTCACGACGCTGCTTGGCTGAAAACTGGGAAATGCGGCCACCTCGCTGAACCGCTAGTGATGGAATTGCTGATAAGGCGAATGGTGGTCGAGAAACCGAAATGGTCGTGCTGGTAAAAACAGCGGCGGGAAAGGCAGCATCTTCCTCAAGGATCTGAGGGTCTCGGCTCTGCTTTAATTTAGCGAAGTTGTGGTCCAATGTATCATCTGGACCATTAGGCAGCGGGATAACCTGATGCTGCTGATCAGCAGAAGTGCCATGCCCATCATACACATCAAGCACATTGTTGAGCTCGCTTTTGAGACTTACTTCTGAATTTGAATCAGTGGCAGCAATGGGAAAATCTATCAAATTCAACAAGAGAGAGTTGGCGCGGCTTGGGCGCGGCTCGATACCGCTACTGTTACGCGATTGCAGCATCGTCGTGAAACTGGCGGCAGGTGAGCACGGTGGCTGTACCAAAGCTTCTTTGTCTCTCGAAGGCGTGACCGGTATGTTAAGATCCACGTATATGGGCGGTATTGAGCGGTGCGGGTAAATCATTAGATTGTAAATATTCAACCCTGACCTTGTGCAAGCGTGAAATTCTAATTGTAAGCGCTTGCGCTGCTCGAGGTAAAGTTGGATATGGCTTGGGAGTGAATCAAGAAAGCTGGTCCCGTGGCCTATGGTTGGTGAGCCGTCAGAGAGAAGGGACGTCATAGCAAAGCCGGATCGTACAGGTGACATGGATCTGAGCGGTTTGGATACAAGTCAGCACCTTAATTATGGGCTGGCTGGCTTTTTTATATATATATGTATTCTACGTCTACAATGCCAGGCGGATACAATGAAGCTAAAATCTGCTGATCTATCACACATAAGTGTGTTTTAATGACGGACGCCCAGCTGCCAGGATCTGCTCAGGGCCGGAGAACTGCACCGGCTAGTAGTCATTAAAAGGTTCATGTGACGGACTCAGATACGGCTGCAAGAGAATAGATTTTTATGAAACAACCCTTTTGAGGAATTAAAATTATAATAGTATTCATAGGCGAGGTATTTGCCGGCATAGTAAGAAAAAAATAAAGGACATTTTTAATATAAGAAACTGGTTTTAATTATATGGCAAAAATAGTACAGGAAATTAAGTAAATATGTTGATGAAATAAACATCAGTGTTATACTATGAATGAGATGAAATGTGAGCTAATGTTGCTTATTCATAATGCAAAAAGCTCAGCCTAACCCCATCCATCTGACATCTAAGGAACACATAGAGAGATAGTGATTACGGGTATATTGACCTCCATTCTTGCATAGTGGTGGTCTGGCATAAATAAAATGTAAGCAAAATATAACTCTTTAACGGAGGTATTTTAAATTTGAGGGCGACAACTACTCTGTCCTTCTGTCAGAAAAGAGTGAATATCTTGCTTCGTGTTGCGTTTCAGAGTAGAATAATATTATACTCTATTCAGGTGATTAAGCTATTTTGCTGAGAGAGTGCTCCTTATATTCACCAAAACTTTCTGATTGATTGTTGGTCTAACCTTCCGTACAGTGTCAATACGACAGCCGCTAGCTATGTGCGGCACCGGTTATGGGATTGATCCAAAGTTAACTTTGGGGAATTTATCAACGTTGTACATGCTCAGCGACATCGAAAAGACGCGGCGAAAGCTCTTCATAATAAAAGATTTTTTTTGTAAATTTTGGCATTACTTTTGCTTTTTTATACTGTAGATACAAATACAGTTAGTATACAGTATTTTCATGAAGGATTCAAGGAAGCACATTTGACTGACTCTGGACAGATATTGATTGATTCTGGACTCTTTCATGTTCATAACCAGGTCATGCAGCACGAACGTGATTCAGTGTGTGCAATGCAGTACATAGAATGTATTATATTTGAATGCAATTTCATTCACCCACCTCTTGCTTGATATAAACGCTCATAATTTTATACAGGGAAGGTGCTGGAGGCCAATACAAAGGTATATATTGACTCAAAAATAATACTGATGAGTTGAGGAGAGACATCTGTTCATTCGGCTAAATCACACCCCTGAGATGATTTCAGCGGCACATTTTTTATCACAGCCGGCAGAAATTTTACTGGTGTAAGTTGTGTGCCTTTGTTGCCACGCATTAAGATCCTTGTGTCTTCATTGCTTGTACTGCCCTGCCCCCCTTTAACTGAAGACAACCACGTTTTTTCATTAATTGAGCATGCCATCGTTTCGATTTTGGCAAACACTAAGGATGTGATTCTTACAAGTGCTTATTTACAAGATAATCGATGAGACACAATTCAGAATTTTGATTGAATGTGATAAAGCACAACACGCTCCTGTGGCATCCCGTAAGGCTCATGAAGAATCAATAAAACATCGAACTTGCTTACCTGAGCCCTTCTATTTTCAGATCCAGAAGCGCTTCATCCAAGCGCACGTATACAGCGGGACTCGGCGAAGTATTGTTTGAGTCACATGATAGGGCGAGATAAGATTTTTGTGGCCACACTTGGTTAAAAGCTGCATAGCATGAAGATGCTCTCGAAATTCTCGTGGCTCAACAATGCATGCGCACATTAATTTCAGCACACAAGAGAAACCAGTTCGTATGGAGATGTAGATATTATCGGTAGCCGATACGTTGACGCATGCCGTTAGAATACCAGATGTAACTCAATGAATTTCAGCAGTTTGTGAATAATTTGCAATAGAAGGGTATCATTACCATGAAACATGGACATCGATGAGAATTTCTATCGCTCGACATTTAACTGAGCTTGCAATTTATACAGTTGTGCATTTTTATGAAATTCATGTTAGAGTTTAGTATGATTGTGCGTATTTAGAAATACCTAAATATGGTATTATCACACTGTTTAAGCAATACAGATAATCTTATTACTGGATGTATAGTAAGAAGAATACATTTAGTATTATAAATTGAGGTTCAATAGATTCTGTATATAACCCACTCTTGCAACAGAAAGAAACAAGGTCCTCTTGTGAGTGAGCTTTACTGAGAATCGCCGAACTTTTCTTTAAGTAAGGTGCAAGACAGCCCCGTTGCACTTGGTGATCCCTTTTTGCTCCTGAGCAGTGGGACTGATTCTCTGTGCGTTTACAATACGGACTATTCGTGTCAAAGCTTTCAGCACGGCAACCCGTTGCACCAGGTAGCACTCGTATTCACTTCCACAGCCGAGTTGCAGCGGGGCTGCCGTGGCTTTGCGCTTTGAGGAAGTGTAAGTTAGGTCACCGACCTCTCGTTCTATAATCAGAACAAGTACGAGTTTGGCGAATCGCAATCCGCTTATTCCGAGAGTAATTATAGCCTTAGCCCAAGGCTAATAAACTCTTCCGTTTAAATTCAAAACTGACTTTATTTTTATCTGCGGCAATCCGACTAATTTTGAGTGCATAGATTTCTCTAAATATGTATAGTAAAATCTTAATACATGTATAACTATTGGCTATCCAGCCCCGTACCGTATTCTTGTTCGGGTGTGGTCACACCATGCCAATCTGGTGTGACACACACCCCTGCTACCAGGGTATGTGTAACCCCGTTACACTCTCCCCCATTAAGATTTACAGTTCCAATCGATTATTGCCTCGACG
>NW_020187732.1:1844905-1845200 GCF_900000015.1 Plasmopara halstedii | reverse complement strand
GTTTAGCTGCTCATGGGATACATCAGCACATATCTTCTCGTGCTAAAAAATCCCGCGGGACTTTTACCGACGTCTGGTGATAACAATTCTGGTGGCGTTTCATCGGCACATTCTGTTACAGACCATGACAAGCTGCTTTCCGTTCAGTGCTTTTGATATGTTGGATCAATAGTTTAGCTGCTCATGGGATACATCAGCACATATCTTCTCGTGCTAAAAAATCCCGCGGTACTTTTACCGACGTCTGGTGATGACGATTCTGGTGGCGTTTCATCGGCACATTCTGTTACAGACT
>NW_020187732.1:1829280-1844895 GCF_900000015.1 Plasmopara halstedii | reverse complement strand
ATATGTTGGATCAATAGTTTAGCTGCTCATGGGATACATCAGCACATATCTTCTCGTGATAAGTGTTGCCGATGGGATGCTTCGTGAGTGATTAAGAGCACACCGGAAGTTATATTACGCGCCAATCGAGCTTTCATCGTATGAGAACATAGCTTTTGAAGCCGTATCGTATCTATACACAGACATATACATATCGAAGATTCACTTGTCCATAGCCGAGCAAAGAATAAAAAGCCAACAGCGGAGAACCGCATCAATTGCTTGCAAGCGGGACTACTTGAATTTAGGTGCTGAAGAATAATGATCCCCAAAATGGACAAGTTTGTTATCGTAACCGACAAAATTTCAGCTACAAATTACTTCATTAAGAAGCGGAGTCTGAGGGCAGAATCCAGCAAAAAAAGTCAATCGATTAGTGCATTTGTTACAAGAAAGCATTGGAAGAGGCCTGGCCTATCCAACTCATCGCACAACAACAAGCCATGATAGTACAAGTCCTTATTGTATGTTAAAAGAGATATCACATGGTGCTGCAAGGGCGACAGATGAAGCAGCTTCCATACAAAAAAGCATGAATCCCACCCAGCTTTGGCGCATTTATTTTTGTTCAGCATTTATGACATTAAAATAGCGTTTGAGTCATGTCACCTTGAGGCAACAAATTTTCCTTCTACGATAAGGAGCTGCTTGCCATAAAATAAGCTCTTGTCAATACCTAGACACTTTTACTTGTTTCGAAGCTATTTTTGCGCCGTTGCGCACAGCGTTGTCTTCGCAGCAAATCCCAAAGATAATGATGAAATTGTGATTTGGATCTAGCCAAGAAAATTTCAAAGCAGCTTACAGCTGAGGCTAGCTTGATATATCGGCACCTGCGCTTTCGCGTCGCCCAAGAAATGAGCTGTCACATGTCGCTACGGATACGTCGCTAATTGAAGGGCGATATTTAAAGCACAGTATATAGACGCAACATCCGTTCTTTGTCGACAGCGTAGGAAAACGAGAGATCTGTAACCTTGGATGTCGATTTATCGATGCGTTCGGCTACACGTTTGCACCGATACCCCATCTTCAAATACTTGCCATATTTAGACAGACTGACCTTCGCCACCCAACGTGCCGTGATACCACCGGAGGTAGACCCGAGTACAGAACACTGTACCAGACACAAAATAAGGCCACCCTGTAAGAGAAAATATCATAAGTGCTTGCGGTCGACAGAGCAAAGTTGCGCTCATTCCAAATTGAACCGTTTACGGGCACACAGATACCAGATTGAACTACGTTGTTTGTGCCTGAAGAAAGTATGAACACGTTGTATGCTACAGGGGTCAGCAAATCCATATCGCGAGCTCGCTCTTATCAATTAACCGGCTGTGAAGCGCTCTGTGTCATCCGCTATAGTATAAATGCACTTTGCTATAGAACAACAACGTGGTATCGAGCCGTCCAAGATCCCTCAAACCACTCCGCACTATGGACCAGAAGGCGCATCCTAAACATGGCTCGTCAGGGTATTGGTCAGATGGTGAGACTGTCAAAGAGTCAACGTGTCTCCATCGTCAGGAATGTTCTCGAGGGTCTGCCGCAGTTCGATGGATATCCATAAATGGTGCTTGATGAGCAAGGAGTGCTCCACCTTCATGTGAAACGGATAGTGGGTGGCGGAATTCCAGTATAAGAAAAAGTAAGACGAATACCGAAGTTCAAAGATTGATGAAGCTTGAAATATATGTGAAGTCACAATGACGTCGTAAAATTATTTTATCAGCGCACCATTGGATTTATTCTTCTATGGATAACAAACATAGATCAATATTAGAATTGAAAATTAATATTGATATAAGCATAGTGCACATCTGGCAACTATGTAGGGTTCGACCTTGCTTCATGTGCTAAGCTTGGTCGACGGCCGCAAAGCTGTACGATAGCGATGAATATGTTTGCTGACAGCAACAGCTTTAAATGACGAGTTTTCATCTCGACATCCACTTGCACTTAGTACTTTTGCAAAGCCACGCATTTGTAGCGGTCCAGCCTGAAATCGTATATGCGCGCGACAATCTCTTCGATAATAGTTACCCAAGGGACGGTATTCACGGAAGAAAATGTTTTACCCTACGTTTGCTGCTCTAGGCGCTGGGAGTGATCATGGTGAGTGCTAAAATGTGGTTTTCTGAAAAGCTTAATTGGCTATCTACCCAAACAGACGTCTGCACGCATTGGGATGTAAGGGTCTTGCCCCAAAGCGACAAGCAATTTTTGATGGTTCGAGCCCAAATCACTGCGTAATTGATTTTGCGAAAGTTATCGCAGCTGTTGCGCTTAAGGACAGGCAATCTCGATTTGCTGAGCCAAGATCAGTGTACCATAAATTTACCGGATGTCATCATGGCTTTGTAGTGAGATGATGCAATACTCCCGCTCCAGAGCACGAGTAGGAAGTGTGCAAACTATGAAGAGAAAAGTAGATATTTACAAAATACCTTTTCCTCAGTTGACAGCTATGTTGACAGCTATGAAATGTGGTTGAAACAAAAGAGTCAGGCCAGGTGCTGTAGAATTACTCTCATCAGCCTCATCAATAAAAAATCACAAAAAAGGTGCTAGGTTCGTTAGTAAAAAAAGCGTTTTCCACTAAACATTGTTAAGCTACAGAGGTACGCTAGGAATTGGAAAGGGCTTATCTAGTAGCCGCCGCTAGGGTAAACAGAATGAATGTGATCAAGCGCAGTGAGGACTCTTTCACCGCACACTGTTCCAGGTTAGCTGATTAAGTGTCAGTCTTATTGTTTTTTTCATCTTGATGAGAGAAGATGTGACAGGGTACATTTTGTTATCATGGATAGGGTAAAAGTCACGCTTTTGTGTACAGTTCAGATGTGGTACTGACGATAATGATGATATTTCGGAAAGCAGATATTCGCAAGACACGTGAGCTATTAGCCTCACATCTTGCGGATCATACAAAATACAATTGGACATAATTAACGCACTTTTTTGGACTGTTTACAGAGGGATGAATTCTAGATATACGTCACTCTTAAAATCGTGCTAGAGTAAATGTAAAACGAATCGCTGGAGCAGCTCTAAAATCCGCTCGTGGGTTGAGCTTACGGTCTCATACTTGATGTGCTGCTAACGCGAACGCTTCGAACTGAAGCTTCTTTCGTACAAGGCGTACGACAACCTCGCTGAACTTGGTAAAACGTACTGTCAATTTGACGATCTAGACTTTCTGAATCGGAGGATGGACACACGGTCATTCCACTCTGTCATTTAAACAACAAGATTCTCTTGCGGATCTCGGTTCTTATATCAATCTGATTGAGTAGTAAGACTATCTTAGAATCGAAAGCATTACTCGCTCATCTGGATGATGACCAGCTATGATAACACGCTGTATCGACAGCTTTAATCTCTCGGCCAATCATATGTGAATAAAAAATGACTTTAACGAAGTGGCTGCATTTGCTAAGCTCGGAAGATCACCGGCGTACCATGTGCGACAAAAACTGCTATCCATCCGTCGAGTAGAGCTGATAGCCCTGCTTGCGTCTGACCATTTAACAAGCGCGGTTTAGACCACCACGTCTTGAACAAATCTGTACAGATGTGGCTCCCTTAAAATTACCGCGCCGTCAATTGTGGAAGCAGAAAGCGTCGCCTGCACTTATTATTTTACATGCCGGTTCTGGAACATAAGCTATGGGTTGTATAATCACACCGAAGGCGACTGATCTTAGTCAAGCCAAAAAGGGATAGTTTGATTCAAACCGGTACACAGCACCGTGGTATTTGTAGATGCTCTCTTTGCGGACGTGTCGAGCATTTAAACTGGTTAAAAGGTGCAAAGGTCGAGCTCTCTCGAAAGATCGCTTGATAAAACCCTCGCAGGGCAACGTCGGTGAGCACTTACCATAGTTGTGTTTGAGTCTCACGAGCCTAAAGTGACAGGGAATTCAACTCGAAACTAGAAGCAACTATTTTTAAGCAAAAGGTGAGCTCAAGATACGTATACGCGCTTGCCCTTAAGTCATTTCTGTACAGATCATGCACCACTGTGCACAGCGACTTCGTGATTGTATATGTAACATAAAATGTCAGTATAAGTAAATGCCAGGTCGGTAAAGGGTGGATACGCTATTACATTGGCTTGACTTTGATGTGTCACATGTCACAATGGCGAGGTCACGCATCGATGAGGCACACGCATAGTGTGCAAAGCAGATGTAGAAACAAAACAGCAATCAACTTTAATTTTAAATTTAGGAAAGCGTTTGATAACATGTTTGCTCTGAATCTTTTGTCTTCATGGGTGTCATAGTTTCGCAATGACCTGCTTGACGCTCGACGTGTTTGGGACCCGTATGATGAGAAACGCCAGTTCGTGTCATAAACTACCCTATGTGAGTAAATATACGGCGTATTAAGAGTGGTGGGAGAGCTCGTTTGTTTTAGTTGCTCAACATATAGTCAGGTATGTGCTTACGTAAAATGTGTCAACAATTTGGATACTCGTCGCACGGGTGGCGATAATAACCATTTCCGACCCAGTGTTAATACCCCCTCGATTCGAAATCAAGCATTGATCTTGCGATATACGTGTTCGGTAATCCCAGGATTGTGGTCGTTTTAAAGCTTCCAAGAAAATAGATTATCTCGAAGCGGGCTCTGACGTATCGTCACCAGTGGGAATACATACAAGCTGCTACTTGACAGGCTTTTCGTCAGCATGGCTTGCCGGTGCAGTTATGTCGAGCCAGATTTGCGATTTACAGCAAAATTTTGATGATCAATAAAACACCCAGATGAAAACACCGCCGCTGAAAGTCTCCAGGCACATGGCTATATGGGGTTTTCTCATTGCGTTTTGGAGGCTTTTTGTCAGGTGTATTTGTTCGAGCAAATGCTCTGGTGAAGCAAATTGCTCCTACCCATTGAGTATGCGCTGAAAAACGCGGTACGCATCTTCACCTAATTTCTCTCACTATTCATGACAGTCAAACATAATCTCTCTTACACAAGTGCGGATATTACCTAGAGATAATTGTCAATTTGATTTGTCTTTTCACCTAAGCTACACTTCGTAGCATAATCGATAAAACCATTATGTACCTTGTGCAGAGTGTGCGACACTACGGCTGAGAGCCAGGGTGTGTAAGACACAACTTGTAGACACCATGGTGTATAAAATCTTTCTTGTAGATACCGAAGGTGAGCAAAATACGCACCAATTTGAATCGTTTGGGAATTTCAACCGATCGAGATTGATCGACTTACACAAGCAGCGTCAAATTGCAACTTCGCTGTATCAGAAGCTGTGCTCTTATCTTCATACAACAACAACTTGAGTTTGAGAGCGTTTTTTTCGATGTCGATGTCGCCGTCGATGTTAATATACGCTCTAAGCTAACGTTTGCTGCCGCGATCCGGGCGAGGCGACTTGTCTATTTTTACCTTTGTGCAAATCGCGCAAGGTACAATTTGGTATCTCCCAAGCTCTCGGTAATGTTTGTACAGCTCTCACGATGAATTAAAAATATTTTGATTGCTACTTTCTCGAAGCGAAGCATAATTCCAGAAAGTGCTAGCTTGAAGCCAAAAATGGAGTATATAACGCAAGCTTCAGCGCTAACTTTGCTGTTTGTTTGAGTAAAAGGCACGCATACGGGGGCGAGTAAAGATACCGCGATGTCGCATTATAAAACTTTTCATGAAAAATTATATTATTACGACACGATTCATATGGCAAAAGTCGTAGCAGCTCATGCGCTTACATACAAACAAGCTCGGCATGCTGAATTATGTTCACCTCATCTGTTACGATCCATATGTGGTCATAAGACCCTCGTGGGCTGTCAAACCACCTTTTGCCGAAAAATCGACACTGAAATGTCAACAAGAACGGATGCAAAGGGTCAGCGAGAAAGCCTATATTTTAACGAGAAGAGACTCCCATATATTATATACCGGAGAGGTTCCCATCGACAGGAATTGGGTTTTGCTTTGTCTCTTTAAATATCGACCCAATATTTAAAGAGTCACCGCGAACGATCTCTCGGGACAACACCTCATCTGCCTCACCGAGTATGGCTCGTAGGTCATCAGCCTCTAACATTGTCTTGTTGTGTCATGCGATCAAATATGGAGCGAGCTGTTGATACGATATCCGATCGTAAATATTAACATTAAAACGGAACAGGTTGTAATACGATACTGGGAATCATAGAGTGTTTAATTTAGCTTGATGTCGTTAGTGGTTCCAGTGAGCTCTCTCAGTTTTTATGGAGACTATAACGAAGTGCGTTAATATGACTAGCGTAATATTTTACCCATACATAGCGCCAATCTCAACAATACCGGAATGAAGTACCATAATGAAGTCTCACGAATACTACCGGAGCCGATGATGATTTGAGACTCGTGACGAAGAGGTCCATTGACAAATGAAGCTGCTAACACCATGCTAAACATTGGATTAGTTTTATTGATGATGGGTATATTTAGTAACTATTTAGATTCTTAAAATGTGTCACTCAGAACTTGGGAGTCGAAATAGTACTCAGTCACTTGAAAGCCCCCTGTTCTGCTCCAGAACGGAGAATTCACAGTGTATCTGAGTAAAGTCGAAGTTTGCTAACTGTCTGCACGGCAAACCTATCCATTTTGCTGTCTGATTCAACATAATTCCCCATATTTATGTGTGGCACATAGATTAATCGACTAATAATCAGAGACTCTGGCTCACAGGGCTTTGCTTTCATAGTGACTGCAAACAATATCTGTGATGTTCACAGCAATAACGCTGCTTAAACACACACTCGTCGAACTAAGAGCGAAATCCATAGTACCACACAGGAGTAAATTGTGATCGTACTCGGTACGAATTAGTGCGGTAACTCTTCATTTGGAAGGGGTCCTTGAAGCAACTACTATTGTCTGCTTACCACACGCTATGCACAAGAAACCGTTTGGTAGATACAGATAATATGAATATATGACAAATATCACCAGCGGATATCGATGGAGAGCGTACGCTGCTATGACGTATGTACGTATTACACAGTTGACTCCCGGGTTTGGAGGAAACCTTGGGAGTTTCAAGGTAAAATGTCTGATGAAGCATAATGGTTAGTACTGGTTACGAATGAGAGCACTGAATGAGAGATCACCAGATCATATGGGTTTCTATCATCACGCTATACAAAACAGAGGCTACACTACCGTAAATTTATCTCAGATCAATCGTTAAGATCAATTGTAGAGAGACGTGATTTATATCTACCACGCTGATATGGTGAACAGACGACTTTTTTAACTTGAAAAACGCTTCCCCTGGCCCCCAAGTTGTGGACGACAAATTCTAGTTTCTGCACCACTAACGCGGTATCAAATAACTATTTCTTGCTGTGAAGAATAAGATTGAAAACCTAGTTGAAATTGGAGAAGCGGTTGTCGGTTAGGCACCGAAGTCTTACCAATTTACATCATCTGTAAAGCTAATATTGATATGTGAATGCGTCTCCCCTCGAAATGACAAGGCACTCTTAGAAATTTCACCTTGATTCCGAGTGATGAGCACAATGGGCAACTTATGTGATTTATAGCGCGCATTGAGATGCTTACTATCTATTATAATGCTCCAATGAGAAAGCTCCATAAACGTCTCGACTAGACGTCCGCGGGGATAAGACTTTGCCATTAGCGACCCTAGATGAATTTGATTCCCTGTGCCCCGCTAGCTATTTCATCACGAGAAGATCGCGCGCGAAAACTTGCAGCAACGAGCAATGTTCCTGTTACCGAGGCCAAGTCTTTAGCATAAACTAGTTTTGAGCGACAGTGTTCACACCGTCTAAAATGCTTGGCACATGCGATCAAAATACGAGTTCATACGTCAAGAGAGAAGAAAGTTTAAGAATCAAATACGGACGACACGCATTCTTTCGAAAATGAGCGTTATTATCCTGCAAAATGGCTCCTCAAAAGTATAGCTTGTACTAAGAACTTCCACGTGAGTATAACCGCATTTAAGGAGGCTAAATGTTTTTTGCATTGTATGCGTAGCGTGTATTTCGAGCCGCAGAGGTGGATGAAGTGCAATGAGTTGGGTTTATATGAGCGTCCCAGGAGATCAATTGCGGGTGTTACTTCAGCATTCAGACTCTTGCGGATACTATTTCTGCTGCATGCCCCGTTAATTTTCTGTTGAGTGGGACTGATGATCAAGATACCTCACAGGGTCTACTAACAACCCCTACCAACATTGATCATCTTGATGAAGTGACATTACATATGCGGATATGAGGATGAAGCTCCAAAATAAAGAGGCTCAGAGAAACGTGGGCTGCTAACCTCACACTATACGAAACCTAATGTTACATTAATAATGATATCAAATAAGCGAAGCGAGATACGACTCGGGATATATGTCACTATCAATTCTATAGGAAGTAAGGAAGCAAGTAGAAACTTGAAGGATTATAGGCCTCACTCCTGGACTCAGTTTACGGACTCGTTCTTTGTGCGTTTGCTAATGCGTATTCGCGGATTCACGACTTCCTCTAAGCAATGTACATAACAATCCTGTTGCCTGTGGTGTCCCTTTGTCGCCAAATATATCGACGACAAAGTCATCAAGAGAATACGCATTCGGAACCGTCAAATCAGTTCAAGCTGAAATCAAGTCTCCATGCTTTGTGGGCGGGTCTTTCGCTTAAAACAACCAAAAATGCCCCCTGAAAGTTAATCACAAGCGCATGATACCGCACAAGTCACACTTCATCGGGAGATCCATCTGCACTTGAAGCGAAAGCGGTCTGAAAACATCGTAATTTCCATGAGGATTGACATTAGGTACTGTTTGCTGACATGAGTATCAAAATATCTCAAATTGCGTATCGCAGCATTACAAGCTACACGTCGTTGTTCTCTGCTTGATTGTACAAAGTACGAAGCCTCTCGTTTTTGGGTCCCGTCACTTTGATATCAAACTTTGCACTAGATCTCCACGAATTATCGCTTGCGGTACTTCAATGATGACAAAATTCCGTTAAGCGAAGCTTCAAGACCCAAGTGTATCTACCTCGATACACTACCTTTTCAAGACGCGAATTCCGGTGCGATAGAAGCACAATCTTTGCAGAACACATTTCAGTCTAAGCTCTAAAGCATACCCGCGCCAAAAATTTTTTTAACTATAAGCCAAAGCACCTGCACGGGGGGGGCTATAAAAAAGACCCTTGTGAACGATTTTTTCGACAATGTCTGGTGAAGAGAACAAGGTGTCTGATAAAGTTGCCGTCGCAGCGCCTTATCACGCATGCGATTTCGAAGTGGGGTATGTTGCAGTCGTGGCAACGAATAGCATAACTCTTGGAGTCATTGTACGAAGTATTCCCTTCCACTGAAAGCGGGGCAGAAATCATGATCGCGCACGGTATGCTTACGGCTGGTTTTGCGGTTCATACACCCGTTCCCTGTGTTATTACTATTCTAATCCAGGACTTGCCCGCTTTGATAGAATACTGTTTGCAAGTGTCCTTATTTTGCCGCTTCCTATGTTCGAACCCCGCTTGTGAACTCACTGATGCTATCCCAGTAAAATGGCCTTGTTTATGGTCAACCCAAATTTGATTGCCTATAATAAAAAAATCCGCGCTTGATTTCGATGCGCTGCGCAATAGACATACGTGGGCTCTCATCAACGCCTGGCCTAAATGTTGCCTAAGCTTTTGCATCGGTGATTATCTAGTCAGTATGTGAGCAATTACCATTCTTTGTTTTAAAGCTGCGGACTCTGCTATTCCTTCGGGGACAACAAATGAATTAAGCGTATCAAGCATGTCGCGGTTTTCCGAGAACAAATCGGAAAGCACTTCGCGTTTAGACTATATGAGACTGTAATGACGAACTGACAAAATCAGAAGGTGGCCGGTGAGATTCTTGCGCTTGCAGACGAAGAAACATATTTATATCTAGCCAGGTTCAGCTCATAAATAAAGAGCTGAAGGTCGAACCGTAATGTACAGTTGATATTTGAGCGTAGCTCGTCGTAAGCTCGACGACGGCGTGTCGCATCATTTTCCTCCGAATAAACGAAATGAAGTGTATAACTTCTGTCGAGACGAGGTCCAGCGCAGAGACCACTTTTTTTAGCAAATGACCTGGATGTTTGGCTCTAGATAACGACGGTTATGTCAGATCAGATCTCTAAGAGACTTTGCGACCTTTTTCACAAAAAACGTCGGTCTTCTTACTAAGTATTGCGTTAACGCCGGGAGTCGCAAGGACCACGCCTTGCTCAGGGGTTCGCTGAGCAATGTTATGGTGCATACGGGGAGGACCCCGAGCACTTAGGTGCTTTAAAGAGCAAGTACTGCAGGATGCAAGAGGTTTGTCAAGGTTTAATCGCAGTGAAAGATCATAATGCGATCACTTTTGTGAAATGTCATTAACAAACAAAAGAAGTTTGAGCCGTAGTGTGGCCAACCTATTCGAGGAGAAGAAGCAACTAGGCACGTGCATGTACTTTTATGAACGTACATCCATCGTACGCTCTTGTTCAATTGCACAAATGTCAAATCGTAAGCTGTACAATATTCGTTTTTCATGTTTGACTTCATTGAATATATTCCGATGCATCAAACTATTTGTACTTTGAAGACGACGATCTCCATAAAGAAACTATCCGAGGCCAACGCAAGCTTTTAACCTCACCTTAAGCATTACAGATATATATTTATGATTGGGTCTAGTACAAAGTGTATATATTTTCTGTTTGAATCGACTTAATCATAAATTTTGTAACCGGAAAATATGTTAGCAAACTTGGAGACTAGTCAGTACACAGTTTTGCAGTTCTGTTCATGCATCAAAGGTGCGTACCCATCCTCCGCATAGCTGTAGGTGCGTCACACGATAGTGGCAACACAGCGATGTAGGTTATTCAAGACAATAATATAACACCTTGTATAGCGTCATGTCGCCCCCCCCTATTTCTTCATCATCAGACCGTGTAACGGGAATTACCCGTCCGTGTATACACACTTACTAAGGAAGGCTGAGGATAACTGACACGCCACCGCGTGTTGCTTACTTTCGGCGACCCGTTGGCTTACGTTGAGCGGAGGGAAAGTGAAGTGAGATGTATGATTTTAGCCAGTAGACCCTCAACCGTTTAAACATGGTAAGTGTCTTCAGTTCTGATACATAAGAACTAAAGGGATATACAACCATACAGGGTGTATAGTCAATGTCAAACACACACAAGGATGTGTTCCACTCAACATGTGCAATAGGTCCTAGACCGCTCTGATCAACCCCCGAAGATCTAAACACGCATTTGCCATTATTTGTCCCACCACCTAGCGCCGGCTTGCAGCTGTGAAAAGTATAACTCGATTTGTACCCTAAAGCTCGCAAGTTTCAGTCGCTTTTCTCTGTTTCATTAGACCCAAATTCTAACTTCCCCTTACAGTCAAAATATTCGAACTTATATTGTGGCGACCGTAGACCATCAGCAAAATCGTTGCTATTAATTCCGTTCTTAAGCTTGATGTCCTGTGACGCTATCTCAGCTCCATGGCCTCGCGCTTGTCCTTTGAACCGGAAGTGGAGTTATGACGCACCAAAGCTGCATCAGAAGAGAAGTTTCACCTTACATTTCTGGTCAAACCTAGGCTCATGGTGACGCCGCCACGCCATTCCTCGACCGCTATCGTATTTGCTGTTCAGGATTTCCCTACCTTAGGTCAAGACAGCGTCTAACACTAGCTAGACTATCAGCTCTTTAGAATGGCTCGAAGATACCTTCGACACTTTGAGACGATGTTCCGCTGCAAGACAAACGGCCGATGCCTTCGAGTACGGTCTATCTATTTTGAACAGTTACGCGTTAAGCTTATCGGTACGACGCCTCTAAACTTATCAGGACTTTTCGCCGCTTTCCAACGCTGAGACAAAATGTTGGCAATCAACAACCTAGGGCTGTGTGCTCCATCTCACTTCAACAAAGTTGATTTCTTAAATCCTGAGGTCTATTGACTTCAGTTACAACACGCACAATTATACTCTTCATTGATACGCCTGCTAGTATTCGCTGTTTCTCGCTGAAGACGAGCTTACGTGAGAGCCTAACTTGACGCAGTCCTTAACCAAGATAGAAGGTCAGTATTTGTCACAAATATTCCACCTGCAAGTTTGTACGTTGCAACTCGGCAGATAAAAATCGATCTTAGTCGCCTCAACTTGACCTCGTTGCACTTCTGGTGCACTAATCAAGCCTAGACGTGTCTTACTTTAACCGGCTGTGAGGCATGAATACTGTGCTTCGCATCAAGACGACACCGTCCGTATCTTTGAACAAAATTGGGTAACCGCATACAGTATCGATACGAGCTATACCAGCACATAGTGTTTATACTTCATTTAGATTTTTTCAAGCTTAGCATCTCAAGCATTCATGCTCATTGTTATTGTTTCGTACCTGTGTATACCATATATTTCACCGAGTCAGAAAGTGGTCATACGTTTGCTACGGAGCTGACAATGAGGTCAAAGGCATCTCAAATGAGCCAGTCCTATCTCAAAAATAGACTCTTCAGCATATTAGTAACAGCAATCTACACTAAGCTTTTTGATTACGTTGTGGAACTGGCTCTGACGGACGGAAGCTGCGCAAAGAACCAAAACACAATCTTTGTGTGGGCCCTTAAAATCATGTTCATGCCCAGACCACTAATGTAACTGTAGTGCAAATTATATCAACATCGTAGCAGGAGACCTTTGCCATGGGCACCTTTTTGCGTTTAGCTAATGTCAATGACATTCATTGTTTGGGAATACGCTTTCAGCTGCGCGTTACTGTAACCTGGGGAAGAGGAGTAAGAACGAATAACCTCGTATCAGCTCAGGTAGCTACTGGATGCCAAATGCGTCTGTTTTGACAATAAGCTGACCACGCCAAATTTGTATGCCGAAGCTTTGTCATGTTGGTTAGAATATTGGCTGGTGCACATAAGTTGTGGGTAAATGACATTGCCAAATCTCTGCGCGGAAAACACTAGCAACTTGTAAAAAGAGAAATATGATAATTGATCGCTGGGCTCTTAGATGGCGCAAGTCGTATTTGTACGTTGCGAGTATGTGATAACCGCCCAATCGAGGATGACCTCCCTCCATTATTTTCCTATTTCTCATGCAAACCCGGGTCGCGACGGCTCTATATGACAGAGTCCGTGAGACGGTTAAGGATAACGCCAATCTAAAACCTTCGCTAAATTTCATTCATTCATTTCTCCGGCCTTTTTGATGGCCGCAAGTGTACGAGCAATTATTCGCATATACAGTGATGTATCAGACGTGGCAGTAGGTAAAAAATAATAATGGCTCACACGTCTGCTCGGTTACAGAGCCTGTTCGCTTCAAAAGACTGTCAAAATTAAGTTTGCTAGACGACAAGATGAGACACACGGATGTACTCGTATCCCGCCCCCGAGGGTAAGCTCAAGGACAAAAAAGCCCTGGTGGAAGCAAATCTCTTGTTGTAACAAGACCACCAAGGAGCCAAGATGCGTCGTGCTTTGTTATTGCACGAATCGCAGTAGGCGACCACGGGCTCTCCTGAATGACAACGGTTTATTTCACCCGGGGACCCTTTTTATAGAATACATTTCGATGGGTAGCACCAACATCTTGTGGTGGCGGGTTACCCCGTGGCACAGAACTGTATTACTGGCCCGTAGACGACTGCAAGAGGTATGTCGTTCTGAACATCAGGTCCTTCAAAGGTAGTTCGTGGGTACCACTTGAAATCCATCTCCATTGCATGATCTTGCAGCCCGGTGAAGACTTTGCTTCCATTGGGGGCGACGTATCACCTTCAATATAAATTATGAAAAAAGTCCAAGGCCCATCATAGGCATGTTACAGCGCATCAAGTAATTAAAGTATACCAATCTCATGGCGCACTGCAAAATACTTATCGTTTTCTGCGTGAAGCGGTTGCAAGCAGGATCCAAATTTAGTCACCTTCGCGTAAGACGACTTGCAGTACGCACGCAGCTTCGCGCTCGCAATCCAATCCACTCCATTCTTCGGCAAATATGATTGACGTCGCTGATTAATGTGAGCACGTTCATAGCACAAAACCGCCTCTAGGCGTGCGTTTATCGCTTCGGGTCCTTGCGCAAAAAGGTGGTCCACGCCCGCAGGGCCAAGCAGGGACATCAGCTTATTAAGCCCATCCTGCATGCCCCGGGGCAAATCGGAGTATTGCTTCATCCTCACAAAGATTCAGTCGTACGCTTCGGCGTAGATTGACTACGAGTACTACCAAGTGCAGCTGGGCTGCCGTAGCTCTTTGCTTAGAGGAAGCTAAGCTAAGGTCGTCGACCTTGCGTTCCCATACAAGAACCATTACGAGTGTAGCGGATCGCAATTAGCTACCTCCAAGAGTACTTAAAATCGTGAACAAGGTAAAGCGTTCAAGCTTGAAACTGTATTTGATTGTTTTATTTGCGGATGAGCCGCCTATATAAGCTTTCGTAACTAAATAGTAAAAAGTGATTAATATGCATTACTGCTATTTTGTTTCGGTGTAGCCACACCATTGTGTAATTACACCGTATTGTGTGACCACACATACAAGAGTACTTATAATTCGGTTACACAGCCTTAAGTTAATGGTCACTTAAGGACAACCTCGACACACAAAATGGTCCTTGCGTCTAAACTTGACAGCAAAGCTGCGGCGTCGAAGCCAGCGAGCAAGTTGATAAAAAAGACTAAAAAGTCTCGGAAAGCGTTACATATTGCTCCTCCGCGCATGAAGTCGCGACGCAAGGCACGAAATGTAATTACTAAATTTCACCGCTTGACCCATGAGCTTGATCGCCTTGAGCAACAGAAATTGGACGAAGTCGAGACACGAAAGCTACGCATTGCCGAAATAAATCAGGAATTGATTGAACTGGGAGGTCGTCAAGCATATCAGGACGCTAGCATTCTTAGCACGAGCTTTCATCGTACATCAAAGTGGGTGTTTCGATTGCTTACACGTTTCGAACTGCGGCCCAAGGCCAAGCAACCGCCATTGCCTGTGCTTGAAGTCGGTGCGATTAACACGCAGCTACTATCGTGTCCATGGCTAAATGTGCGCGCTATTGATCTTAAATCCCGGCACGAACGCATCGAGCAGTGCGATTTTTTCAGTCTTAAGCCCGCTGGCGAGTTTCAGATTGTCGTGTCTAGCATGGTACTTAACTGCGTCCCTGGAGCTGTAAAGCGTGGTCAGATGCTTCGACTGTATAGGGAACACTTAATGGATGGAGGCTTGCTCTTTCTAATGCTCCCGTTGCTGTGCTTGCGTCATTCAAAATTTATGACCTACTCGCGCTTTACAAAAATTCTTGAGGCTGTGGGCTTTCGTGTGCGCGAGACAAAAGATTCACCTAAAGTTGCGTTCTTCTGCTTGGAGCGAACTGAGATATTTAACAAAGACGCTTCCTTCCCACACAAATTATTAGTGTCAGGCAACAAGCGCAACGACTTTAGTGTAGTTATTTAGATAGAAGAGTATGCTTCACTTTGTGAATCTCAAGCGAAAATGCA
>NW_020187732.1:1826151-1826252 GCF_900000015.1 Plasmopara halstedii | reverse complement strand
TCTTGGCGTCGCGGTGCACTGTGCACGGCGACCCGAAAGCCACGATGTCGCTGATGTCAGGCGTGCGTTTGGTGAGCATCTGCAGCGGTGACTTGACCCTG
>NW_020187732.1:1824063-1824213 GCF_900000015.1 Plasmopara halstedii | reverse complement strand
ATGGCGAGCTTGCGCTGCCGCGTGTCGGGCACGCGCATGAAGCCGTTCATAGGCATGGGCGGTGGCTGCATGGGCTGCCTGTAGACCGGCGGCGGCGCTTGCGCCATCTCGACGTTTGCAGCCGCTTCTTGGCCGTGCCCGTTCTGCTTC
>NW_020187732.1:1823705-1824053 GCF_900000015.1 Plasmopara halstedii | reverse complement strand
ACCAACGGTGTTATGGACAGGAGTCCCGAGCGTGGCTCGCGGGCTGATCGTGGAGTGGCACGTAGACCACTAAGCGCTGCTCGATTATTGAAGCAGTCGCTGCATGTCATACGTGACATGGTCAGACAGAGTCCGAGGCATCTTGGGCGCGGCCCTTCAGATGCGCGTGGAGTGGCACGTTATCCACTAGACGAAGACTGTGGGGTCAGCAGGTCTTTGTCGGATGTTGTAGATAACATCGGAGCTCCAAAGGAGCGGACAGTGAGGGTGACACCGGACGACGCGAAGCGCGTGTTCACCCTGGTCTCACCGAGACATAGAACCTCTGTCCAGAGGCGACGGTGACGG
>NW_020187732.1:1810626-1823695 GCF_900000015.1 Plasmopara halstedii | reverse complement strand
TGGGTTGCGTGTGGGTCACATGCAAGCCGCACCTAGGTTCCTGGTGCATTTCCAACAGTATCTTCATAGAGAAAAAGACCCGCGCGTTGACCAAGCAGAAAATAGACCATTGTAGATTGGCTGTCCCAAAAGGACTGGACAAAAGGGCCTAGCTTGGCTGGCGACTTGCACAAGTACATTGCAACTATGTCGACATTTCCTCTCACTGTTATTAAGTGAAAGATGGCCATTGGTGCCCAGGTGCGATGGGTGGAGTATTTCTAAGGCAGTGAAAGAAATCCGAATGCGTTCCCCGATTCAGCCCCTTCCCGACCAGATCGGTCCCACGTCGTCTGTGATGCTCCATCCTTTGCAATTGTAAACGCTTTGCATTAATCCAATTAGACACTTGATCGCGTTTAAGTCTCGTCAATCTTTGCTGCTGAGAAGAAAGACCCTGTTTATGACAAGGTGCTACTAATAAGTCAAAATGCCCTTGTTGAGTTTTACATTCGCCAGGCCGTTTGTGATCAATACAAACACTGCGTCTTTGAGCACAGCAATGTCGTCATCGTTTGTCTCAATGTGAGTTGCAAAACGGTTGTGTTTGTTTGCAAAGTATAGCCTTAAGGTATAAGCTAAGTGATGGTCGATGTGATTTCACGTCATCCCGACACCATATCGTCGCATGTCACGATGGTGATGTCGCCATTGTAACAGGTGATAAATACAGCGTATGGGCCATACGTAACATGTGTTGATCCACTGGTAGCTTTAAGGTGTTCACAGCGGGGCTACCGTAGCTCTTTGCTCCTGAGGTCACCGACCTGACGTTCTTTCTAACAACCAGTACGAATATAGCGGATCGCAATCCGCTACCTCCAGAGTACTTTAAACCTTAACCAAGGTATAGACGCTCTTCCGTTCAGAATCTAAACTGTATTTAATTGTTTAAGTTGCTGCAGAGCCGCCTATATCTAAAACCTTAGGTTTTCCTAGTTAATATAGTGATTGATAATTATATGCATTACTATTGGCAGTCCTGCCGCGTAGTGGCGTCTTGTAACGGTGTAGCCATATCATTGTGTGATTACACCGACTTGTGTGATTCACACCTACGTACGGTCACATCATCTTCTGTGACCCATCCTTTCATACAAGGGTACGTGTAACCCCGTTACAGTGTCTGAGAGCTCAGACGCGCACGTCTGTACCGATAACTTTTCTTTATAACAGCACTGACCCACATGACATCCAGCGTGTAGTGATGAGGACCTAAGGTTCAAATTACTGAATGAGGCACATCATTGGTCACCTCGAAAGAGAATAATAAATACTGCTCGCCGAGCGCTGTGTATTCCTTCCAACATGTATTAGTGGCTAAGCACATATGTGCGCACGTGTCAAATGTGTCAACAGGTTGAATTACTGTTGTATGCAGCGATAATTTTGGCCGGATTGTCGGGTGCTGGTAGTTTATAAGCACTAACTTGAGTTTTGGTGTTCCAAAAGACGCGTCTGGTAGTACAGGTTGTGTCGTCTCTGCAAGGTGGCTAGTTTCGCTGCTATCTGCGATATCATGGCCAGTGGAGAGACAACTGAGATGCACATCGACAAAGTATTTGTCCGACTTGGGTTGTCGATGAGTATTGTATCGGAATAAAGATCCGCGCTTTACAATAAAATTGTGGCAAGCATTTTTGAAGGTGCTGGATGCAAGGTTGCATATGTCGATCGCATACCACATGCAGACAAATGATGAGAAGGAGCGCATATAACAAGCTCTGGAGGGTATCCTACGATGCGTCTGCGCAAAGAGACCGCATTGCTAAAGTGAGTGCTTTCACTCAATTTGTAAAGCAGCATTTTACTTCACAAGCTTTGACCCATTATATTTTAGTAGGTGCCTGTCAATAAAATTGAATAGACCGTCTGCAATTTGCAGCAGGATTAGTTTTTGCATATTGACGGAGCTAATCGTTTGGTACAGGGTTCGTGATGCCATGGCTGAAAGCCAAGACAAAGTAATATTGAAGACAAAAACAGACGGGGCACACAAAAATGTTGTTCGAGATAAGATTTCATTGAGTGCAATTAACCTATCTACGTATGCAATGTCTGCGGTATGTGAGATCACGTTGCGACAGCTGCATCAAACCGTTCACGGTCGTAGCAAATAGAGAATTGATTCATACTTTGAATATCTCGAGGAAAATGCAAACACATCCAGTATTCTATACGGGGTCACTGAAGCCAGACCATATTCTTGCACTTTCGAGCTAGCTGGACGCAAGGTGCTTTGTCGCAGGCAAAGTAACTTTTCTAACCTCCCGAGTGGCTAGTCAACCTTCTGGTTCAAAGCAGCCATACAAGTTCTAAATCGCTTGGATGCCTGAAGCAAGGTGCTGCAATAACGAAGATCAAAAAGCAAATCGGAGATCTAACTTATCTCAGCCTTGGACTAACGCCGGTACCCTCGAAGAAAGTCGACGTGCCACTAGCTCGCGAGATCTAGCCTTAGGAGGATTGACCCCCACCGGCACTGCTCGACGAGAAAGGTCTGGCCCATTTCATGTGGAACATTTGTTAGATCAACGGGTACACCAGGGCTGTAACTAGTACCTGGTGATTGGAAGGGTCACTCATACTCTGTAAAGGGGTGTGAACTTGAGGCTCCACTTTGACATTTTATTTAACCAGATTGCCGCTTACGAACCAGCTCACCCTCGTATCCAACTTCCTATTCAGAAGAGGCAAGTTCTCGTCGCAGCGAGATTCTCGCAAATCTAAGGCGGCTCACCTTTCGGGGTAAGCTGTCTCGTGGGAATGAGCGGGACTGTGAAAAGCCGAAACACGTGATGGGTTGTCACCTAGACGTTGCTGTCGTGCTCTGAGCTTTGTGAGGTCGAGACTTAGACGACATTTTTTAGAAAACATCCGCTTCGCTGAAACGGCTATATATAATACTGAGATGAATAAGCTGGTGTATTTTTTTCACCAATACAAAAGCTGAGTCATCTACTCAGTGGCAGTTTCGACAGCTTCTAGAGGTCAAAGTATATCACTTGTGTAGAATATGGGTTTTTCTTATCGCCGCTGCTCCAAGCGCAGATGGTACTTTCTTACTTCAAGCTGGAGAAGTGCTCGCAGGCGCCCGACTTTGAACGAATTGATTCTGTTATTACGACATGATTTGGGCAAGAGTCGGCGTGGCATAGCTCTTGCGGTAATGGAATTTGGACTCCTTGAGCCCGATTCAGTCGTCGGACATCGTCGTGAGCTCCACGGCAGAATGTCTAAATACGTCTATCCGGTGAAAGAGACACGGTGTCGAGATTCGTGCAGCGTAGAGGGTGAGCGCAGTGAACCCAACCTACTACAGAACGGCTAAACGATATATCGCAAGATAAATATATTTTAACGCATCTGCTGCGAAGACCGCGTTCGTTGCGTGATCTCTTTGAGCCATTCAAATCGAAGCACAACAATGGAGTCCCGGTGCAAGTACGTCAGAAAAGAAGGCACGGTAAGGTGCAGAGAGTAGAGCGGAGCGTCAGACGTACTGGTTGCTCGTGGGGCAGTTACTTTTTTCGCGGTGTCTTATAGGGAGCGATTGCGATGTCATGTCAGTGTTTGACAACGCTGAACTCCAGTGTTGCTTTTATCCTATTGGGGATGGTGTCACACTAAAATCTTACACATTTTGTGCGGTAAAATTGTATGAGGTTTATATTACATTTTGTGTAACTGTAAATATTCATAGGACCAGAATTATTAAACGAGAACACATGACAGAGCAATAACCTTAAGTAAAACACATACACTTGGTAGTTATATGAATTCTAGACAAGTAGCAGAGCAAGCCAATGCATTGGTTAAAGGCATTTGGTTTTGCTCTTGGTTAAATTGCATAATTCCAACCACTGTGCGTTTGTTAACGGAATTCGAGAGTCATAGCGCACTGTACACAGTGCACGCCAACTCCGTTGCAAACCATCGTGTGCAATACAAGAGTCTCAATATAGATTTAGCCGATTCTAAATCAGGTTCTTTTACTTCAAGAAACATCAGTAGCTCACACTGCAGAAGAATGAAAATTATGAGCACAGATAAAGTCACTTATCGGTATAGCCAAAGCAAATTCATTGTGTGCAATCAATGCGGTGAACCAGAGAGAGAGCAGGGGGTGCCTATGTGGGATACAAGCGTAAGACGAATAAATACTCGGCCATCACATGGTGTCATGAAAATTTTATTACAGCAATTCATGAGTTAGATATTTTCAACACTTGGACTTAAGTAAACAATCAAAATTCTACTAGTCTTGACTTTTAAGGCACTTGCACATATTTTGTGACACCGATTACATTTTGCAGTTTTCATTTATTGATTGTGAGGCCTTTGACGTCTCGATCAATCAGCAAGTCAACTACGTGCGCAGTTAATTCAGCTCTATCTGAAGAAATTGGTGCAGCTTCCATCTAATGATTTTGTAGTGATACTTTAACGATCTCATGAATTTGATAAGCCTTGTGCCGCTTGTAAGACGATCTCACTCTATCACCTTGATTTCGAATGTTCTTTTATCTTTCCTTAAAAACTGAGCAGTTCACTTCTGTCATATGCTTCATCCACTCGTCCACGTGCAAATTTGAATATGTAAAGCCAGCCACAAGCTCTTTTCAATTTGAATATATGACTCACACTGCTCGTCATCGCGCTAATGTTAGCCATCGTTGTCCACGCTGCTGCCTCATTGTCGCTAATTCCGACACAAAAGCGTGTGATCAGTCGTACAGCATAGAATCTCGCGAAGGTGTATACTCCACCTTGCTATCGATCATTACCAATTTAAGCTTGTTCGTGGAGTCAAATCTTGTCTATAGCAGTGTATCATTTTATCATATACATCAATGACACCAATTTGTTCTGCTTGGATGCAACAGACACGCTGCGACTTTCTTCAGCAGTCATCTTGTCAGGAGAAACAAAACTAAAATAAAATTTATTCAATTAAAAAGTTAAGAGTAACAACAAAACTACATTTCATTAACAAACTCAGTGTCCCAAAGTGTTGTACTGCTTCCTCGAAAGCATGTTTTTAGGTAGTCAGCGCCTGCTTTTTCCTCCGTTTCTTCCTCAGTCTATCCTTCAGTCTTTGCCTGAGGATTTTCAACTGTCTATCCCTCGCTGCCTTCGTTATCTTTTCTTTTTTTCGGGAAACGACTCGGACATATTTCGAATAATAATGTTTGGCACGTTTTTTTCGATCTTCTTCTCGGTTGTAATCCGGATACAACAATCCATTTGCGGGTCCAATCACTCGAACCCGGGGTCCCCAACCTCCAGAGTCTACTTTTCCTCCACCTCCACCTCCACCTCCGCCTCCGCCTCTGAATCCACCTCCGCCGCCACCTCCGCCTCTACCTCCGCCTCCACCGCCACCTTTGCGTTCCTCAGAATGGACAGTTGATTCGTCTGATTCTTGTTCAAGAGTCACGAGGCCATTTGAATTTTGAATCGAATTCGGCTTCACTTCGTTGTCAAGTGCAGTGGTGATGCCGTTGCCGACCGTTAATGCTGCAGTGGCCAGCACCAAGTACGAAAGACGCATGACTCTTTATGATGCCAGATGTGTGCTGAATTGTGGAATTTGGCGAGTGGAAGTTTGCTATGACAGAAAACCACTTCAATTAAAGTGGAAAGCTTGTGGTTATGAGTCGAATATGATCATTTATCAAGCATGGTACTTCAAATATTAAAGGAGAGCCGAAGCAAATAAGATTTGCATAACCACACGTCTTTACGGTCAAATCTTCCGACACAGCACTCGATACTTCTCATTAGTATTCTAATATGCATTGGCTTTTTTGTGTATATTACAGAGCCCTGAACATTGTCATGGATTAGTTAGTACACTTCCTTAGCATTAGACAGAAGTTTTATAAGTGACAACAAACAACACATACGTTAGGCACTAAAAGCTGATGGGCATGGATTACTCACACCCGTTTCGCAATGTCGAACTAAACTCCTAATCGATGCTAAGAAATTGGTTTTGATTCTGTTGCCGCATCGTTTACACGAGTAAGCGATTCTTTGAGTAAATATTTGAACTCTTGTTGTACTTTACGAAAGTTTCGTAAGTCCGCCGTGTGTACACGATTAAAATACCAACAGAACTCAAATATTCATCATAATATCACCTAAGTTACATCCAGATCTTCATCTTCCGAAAATTACTATTATGATGGCGAATGTCGTGAAGTTACACCTCAGATTTCGAAGGACCCAAAACTATCGACTCTCATTTCCTCTTGGTCCATTTTCAGTATTCGCTATGGTATTACAAACAAATTATCAATCCTTCCATGAAGGTGATGAAGTCTAAGTATATCATACGAGTTCATTTGACTAGAGTTAGCCAGTTGCTAAGTTTACCAGCAATAAAGCAGAGGTATCTCTCACCATACTTATTAAACTTTTAAGACTGACATTTATTTAAGAATCATTATATTTAGATCAATACTAAATTATACCTCTCACCATCTCTCATAATAAAATGCCTTCTCCTTTACAAAGTCCCATCAGCTGCATAGGTACCAAACTATCAACACTTCGGAACTCGATCCATTACTAAACTGGTGGAGCTTCAAAAGCGCGAACGCAAACATGACTCTCTTCTGGATGGGTCCAGCTTGCATCGAACTCAAATTAAACGTCGTGATCCTCAATGTGGTCGATCTCGAAGTTTAGATGATGGACCGGCTTGACCACGAAATAAACCACCAGTTGATTGATCTCCACCTTGTGCTCTTCAATTTGTGAAGCACATCGTAAACGAAACGCATCTTGAAAACGTGCTTATTTGAACGCGTCACCAGGTCAAAGAAGACCTTGCCTTCTCCTCTATCGAAATGCACCGCATCGTAGCCACCATGATTCCACACGGTCGGCTATGGTCTCTTCTAATTTGTCCCTCTTGTAGCACTTTGAATCGAAGAACGTTTGCTTGAGGCATAACCTCTCCAACTCCGTGGTCGCCCAATAATTTTACAGGACGCCTTCACAGATACCAAAAAAAGTCATTCAAAAAGGTGGCCATCCAACGAAAGATTATTTGACGCATTGAGCAAGCCGCCAACTGTGCAACGATTTCCTCGTCACATTCTTACGAGAAGAGGTAGGCTGCATAGGAGCGTATGGGGAACGCGTTATCCGTAGACACGTTGTATTCCATAGATCCTGTTGATTGCATCGGGTGCAGATAGCCAACGCAATATTTGACCTGTTCGCGGCAGATCGAACCCCAGATTTCGAAATATCCATCACTTCATCCATAAGGTGTTGTAATACGAACAATTATTAGTCGCCAGCGTAATAGATAATCAAACTCAGTGCATGATTCTACTTGCCATCTTCACTCCATCCTGCTTCGAAATCATCATCGTCATTTACCTGGTTGGAGTTCGTCATGTCTAATAGTGATAAATCGTTCCATAAAAAGTCTGATCGGCGATGGCTGCGACGTATTCGTCATGCGTCCACGAGTACATGATATACTTGGATGATTGTACAGCAATTATCCTCCCAGTTCCTCTTCGCAAGAGTGGCCATCGAGGATCATACAATAATCTTACTTGTTCGTCGAGATGCGCAAAGACGCGTTTAAAGAATAGCTCGTGCGTCGTCATTGCCTTATTGCCATCCAAATAAATGAAGAGCTTCTTGCCAACGACAATTCAAACTTGATTTGTCAACGATTTCCCAGTATTCCTTCAATCCCAGCGCCAGACAAGCGTTCAAACGATTACTCCAATGAATCCAAAAAACATTACGTTCCCGTCAATTTAAAAAGCCACAAGACTCAGCGTAGACACAGACTTGCCTATGCCAGGACGTCTCACAATGAATCCTCGTCCATTCTTTGCAACGACTTCGTAAGCTCCACAGATCGCGCACTTGAACGACGACGATACAGCATCAAAAGTCATTTGAGCTTTGTAACCACACTTTTCGCGAAATGCAGCTGGCAGCATCACATATTGCAATTGTTTCTAATGTCAATCTAAGGCTCATCAACGTGATCGCTTGTTAGAACAAGACGTGAATCTCTTCTTCTCCGAACTGAAAGCCCCCAAGTACTCTGGCTTAATGATCCATCAATTGAAAATCATCTCCTCCCCATATTTGCTATATTGTCGTCCTCGTTTCAGAGGAGGCTTGAGTGTGTGGTTGCTCTTTAACCACATGTCGTTATTCTCCGCCAAGTACAACGTCAACAACTGTGGGGGACAGTGGGTTGCTCGGTACTCAAGATTCCAGCAATTTTTTGGCATTGCTTGTGAGCTCACTGGAAATCGCCGTTCGACTGAGAGCACATTCACGCAACCTGTTTCTCACTGCAATAAATAATTTTATTTCTGACAAATTTATATATTTTAATATAGAGAAACTAAGAAATAGTGAGTCATAAAGACAATGATAACAATATTCTTTCCAGAAAACCGCCAATGTTGATGAACCAACAATGACCAAACTACTAAAGAAATTTATGGTGAGCATTGCATTCACACATCAAATCTGTTGATATACGATCAACTTAAAATGGAAGATAGACGCATATTGTCACTACTTGGTGATTCCATCGACTACACGCACAGTGATAATGTCACGACTGACTTTGGAAACAATGGGTACACCAACAACTTGCGACATCATGTGAATGACGTGGATGACCAGTCAAGACCTATAATCATATAAACAAACAAACGTTGAATGCAGACATTGCATAATTTATACAGGATGATTTGAAGTGATCGGTTTTGCAGCGATCGGAACGTGTGGAATCTCGCTGGATTTGTTGCTCTCCAGCCACATTCTATTTGGTACTTGTTGCGCGGGACCTGTCTCTGTGTCCTTAAACAAAAAGTAGAGCGTTTCACAAGAAATTTGCTAAAAATTATTTGATGGTCGGTTCGATTGTAGGTATAACTCATCGCTGAACGAAGGCAAACTGAATGGGATTGCTGCTGGTTCTGATTTCGTCGAATACAAGAAATGGAATTATGAAGTTAAGGGGCCAAGGAAGGCATTTACGTCACAGACCTTCGAGCTTTTTATACTTTAATTTGAAAGGGATTGCTGTTGGTTGTGATTTTGTCGCATACAAGCAATCGACAAGAATATATGAAGTCAAGGTACCAAGAAAACTATCTACTTAGAAGCGTATGACTTTCCAAAACTTGGTCAAGTTTTCGAAATAACATTCATATCGGCGCAAAAGTTAGCAACGCTAACTTAATTGGTGGGGCTAACTGGCCGAACGATTAAAATACATGCGTCCAGCCATGGTTGATATATCATTGGAGGCCAAAGAAGTAACTATTGATCGAGCACAGACCCGATCGCGAATTTAATATGAGTTTCAGTCCTTTCGAGATTTGTTGGAAACTACGAACTTCGAGTCACCTCGGTGGAGTTGTTGTCACGTCACATATTTGCGTACGGCGCATAACGGTAACTTGCAAGTTGAAAATAACCTTCTCGAAGATCAAGTTTGCAAGGTTACAGAACATGCGTTAATGGTTACGCTGCGAGCAACAAGACATCTTTAGCGGTTTTGAGCCCAAACCCTTCCAATCCCAACGAGATACTTATCGACGACAACTACTACATGTGTAATTTCAACGACCGGATGCGTTGGCTAGAAAGGGGCTACAAGGACACCACAATGCCATGAAGTCAGTAGACGCAGCGTTCTGTGAGACGGAGGAGTGGATGGCCGCCGACATGAGGGCGCTGGTTATTGTGACGCAGGTGCTTCATGAAGCAGTCACTTGATAACCGTGTATAATTGAAGAAACAGCTCCATGGATTTTCGCTAGGCACGGGCGGAAACCTGATGAAGCACATCGTTAAGTTTGATGATCTGTGCTCGCGATTGACTGCGGTAGGCGAGATCGTGTCTGAGGACAAGAAACTGATCGTTTATTTGGAAGCTCGCTTTGGGAGTATGATACAATAATTCGTATTATCGAGGCGCACAAGAAGGTGGCGTTGCTGGCCGCAAAAGAGATGCTACGGCTTGAGTTCGAGTTGACTAAGATGAGAGAAGAGAAAGAGAGATTATTGAAGGCCTCGATGCGTGATTAAGGCAGTCGATGCGGTCGCGGAAGAGGTGATAGAGGCCAACGTGGTGGTGGAGGTGGTCTTGGTGGTCGTGGACATCACCTGAGGAAAAACACTAGACCAACATTTCGTTGGTACTGCTTGAACGTCAATGAGTACGGTCACAAGCGTGACGACTGTCCTGAGATAAAGAAATTGGAGGGTAAATTTGTTTTCTCGGCCACAACCGATGGTTCAGCACGAGAGGTTACCTGGCTGCTGGACAGTGGAGCGAGCTGCCACAAGACGGATGTGAATATGGACTTTGTGGAGTATTAAAAGTTGACGATGCCAGTCATCATCACCGTGGTTAGTGGACAGCAAGTGCTAGCCGAAGGAAAAGGAGCTATGCGTTGTGTTAACGAAGCAGCGCAAGCTATCAAGCTGACGGACGGTTTGTATGTGCCCCAACTGGATAGGAAGCTGGTGTCTGTTCCGGCATTTGGCGTTGTCATGCAGTTCGAGCACAACCAAGCGATGCTAGTGGTAGATGGAGAAGTGCTAGATAGAATTCATCGAAACATAAGCTGTTCATGTGACATTTACAGCAGCTGAAGGGAGAACAAGCCGCCCGGGCAGATTCTATTATGGGTGGAGATAGAACGTTATGGCACGCCCGACTGGACCATGTTTCCGCATTGAAGATGCAAGCTGCTGCAGAGATAAGTAATAGACTACCCTGACTTCAGTATGAAGAAGACAACGTGATCGTTAATTGTGGTGGCTGTGCTCAAGGCAAGATAACGACGAGACCGTTCGCACGAAGTTCCGGCGGTGAAGTCAGGACTAGGAGCCTTCTGAAAGTCGTACACACTAATTCCATGGGCCCAATGAAGTTGAAATCAAAGTGAAGCTTTGAATGTGATAACGTTCATCGACAACTACAGTGGATACGTCTACGTGTATCTGCTTTCTTCGAGAGCACAGGTCTTTGGACGCTTTAGCGAGTTCAAGGTCCTCGTAGAGAACCAAATTGGCTACAGGATAAAGCGTGTCTGTAGCGATAATGGTGGAGAGTACACCGAATTCAATCGGTTTTGTGCCACCAATAATATTATGCATCAAACAAGTGCTCCGTATCCTCCGCAGCAGAATGGTTTGGCGGAGAGAATGATCCGCACGTAAACTGAAATGGCCCGAGCGATGATGTATCATATGGATGTTGAGCGACTCTGGTGGGGATAGGCCGTGATGATATCTGCTCATGTAGTTCATTGTATCTCGAACACTGCTCGTCACGACAAGACTTCAATATGCACCTTCGGGTATTTGGATATACCGGGTACGTGGAACTCAACAAGATTAAGAGGACGAAGTGGGACGCCGTTGCGTCTTTTTGGGATATGCTGACGGCTCGAAGTCATATCAAGTATGGGACCTTAACAACAATAGACTGGTCAAAACGCGCACGGTGACGCTAAATGAGTGGTCATTTGCTCGTCATCGCGATGTATTTTCGTTGTTTGCGCTTAGAGAAAGCGTAATTTAGGTCACCGACCTTACGTTCTTCACAAGAACCAGTACGAGTGTAGTGGATCGCAATCCGCTACCTCCGAGAGTAGTTAGAAACTTCAATCAAGGCTAGAAAACTCTTCCGTTAAAAATGTAAACTGTATTTATTTATTATATATCTGTGGTAAAGCCGCCTAATCTTAATTGTATAGATTATCCTAAATATATATACAGTAAAATCTAAATAATGCATAACTACTGACTACCCAGACACGTACCGTATTCTTATTTCGGTGCAGTCACACCATGCCCATCTCGTGTAACACACACCCCTTTTACCAGGGTACGTGTAACCCCGTTACACTCTCCCCCCTTAAGACTGAGAATATTTACAGTTCCAATCGATTGCTGCCTCAACGAGGCTTGCGTGTCCGCTAGACACTACAACCTGGTTCGTTGGAACAAAACGACTTCCGTGCTCAATGACCCCTGTGTCAGCGACACTGATGTCACCAAGTCTCGCTAGTTCTGATAGCGCACACGGGCAGAGCCCAACTTTGTCTCCCGCACGCGGTGCAATATCGGATAGTGTGTCCGCGGCATCGAGGGATGTAAGTCCTAGGCTCGATGAGCCCAAGCGTCGCGCTCCGCGCATGCCCTCAGTGACGAGTGACCTCGTTGAGGATGTGGAGGTGGTCGCCTACGACTCTGACACTCCTTTTCCCGGGTGGGATGACGAGAAAGGCGAGCCGCGCCAGCAGCGTGAGACGATCCCTGCTCGCGCCTTGCGGACTCCATGTCAGTTTTCTGGCCTCTCATTACCTGAGGGACGTGGTGTCATCACCAATAACCGATGAGTCGCAGATGCGGCAGCTGGAAGCTGCCCGTAAGGCGGCTTTGATGTGCGCCCATCCACGGTCGGTCTTTGAACCTCGTGTGGATATGGCTTCCGCCCGGCGGATCCCGCTGTTGAAGCGAAGGACGTGGTTACTCGATCGTTACACCTCCACATCATCTGGCCCCCGGCCTTTACGGAAAATGAGCTTGCCCACGGAAAGCTCTTCGAGTTCATTTCGAGGTTCCACAAGAATTTCTGTTGGAAGCTTATCGCATTCGTCTGCGTGCTCAACGAGGTGGCTCTCGTGTACCCGCAATGCGGACAATATTTGTAGTTCTCGCCTCTGGTGAAGGCGCTACAGATGACAAAGCGCTCTTTGAGATATGGGTGCAATGGCACCGGGAGCTTTCCTCACTGTATAAATTACAGTTGAGCCATAAGGAAGTGGACGTGCGTGTAGAGCGACAACTCCGATTTGAGTTTTCCAAACTCAAGGCACGCCGTCGACTTCTTTCAGATTGCCTACCTGCGACGTATGGGTAAACCCCTAACGCTCCCGCGAGCTCTGTGTCTGCGACCGCACTGCTTGAGCTCAGCCCATGGCCCTTCAACTTCCCTGGCTATTGCCGG
>NW_020187732.1:1809127-1810247 GCF_900000015.1 Plasmopara halstedii | reverse complement strand
CGGACGCTCTTGACGATTTGAAGCACGTCGTGCGCCGGCTGCCTCACCTTGAGGACTATCGCGCTCTGTCGCAGCGACTCGTAGACGTGAAGCAGGCAAATGCGTCGCTTCGTGTGACGGTGAAGCGCTTGGCGCCATTGGAAATGGAGGTTGTTGCATTCCGTGCTCAGAATTAGTGGCCGGTTCAGCTTGTGGGTGGCCGAGGGCCCGTGGGATCCGCTCCGGCGCCATCGCTTCCGCGTTCACTTGCGCCGGATCCCGGTAAGGCTTAAGCAAGCCCACGTAAAACATCGGCTGGGTGCGCATCCGTTTCAAAAGGTTCAGCGTGTACGCCAGGTCCTGTTTGGCTACAACCTTAAACGGTCCGATAAACCGTGGACGAAGCTTCGTTCGGAAGATAGCAGAGGTTGCATGTGTAGGTAGGTTTTTAGAGTAAAATAAAACCAGATCTCCGATCTTGAAGCTTTCCACATTGCCTCTTCCTTTTCCACTGCATGTTCTTTCGCATTTCTTAGCTTTCAGCCATCACATCGCGAACGTGTCGTAGGACACTCAGTCTGGTAGACACGAAGTCATCGGCTTCTTTGCGGATGGTGAGGAGGCTGACATCAGCTAGCCGTTCGGCTATTCCTCTCACACCAAGCTCTGAGCCATGTGATGACGGTGTCAGTGGGACGCGAGGGTAAACCAGCCCGTTCACGTAGAACGGCGTGTAACCGGTAGACAAATGCACTACATTGTTCAGCACAAATTCTACGAGTGGCAACATGGCGCTCCAGCGCCTCGGCCTCTCAGCGCAGACGCTGCGAAAAACGTCTTCAATGACGCGATTTACCCGTTTCGGTATGGTCATCAGTCTGCGGATGATCCGCTATCGCCATATCCAACTTTGTGCCTAGCACCTTGAAGATAATCGACCAAAATTTTCCCGTGAGACGGGGGTCTCTATCAGAGACAACCGACTCTGGGAGTCGGTTTTGTCGGAAATCACGATTCACGAATAGCGTTGCTGTACCAACCCCGTCGATGGTTTCTGGTACGGCCGTCAAATGAGCCATCTTGCTCAACGGGTCGACGAATACCACGACACCCGTGTTGTCCGCCGAATCTTTCGGCAGGA
>NW_020187732.1:1809015-1809117 GCF_900000015.1 Plasmopara halstedii | reverse complement strand
AGCACGTCTGCGTTTTCGGCACCAACCTTCTGTGTTAAGAAGCCGGTTGGATGGCGTACCGTGCATGACTATCGTCAGCTCAACTTAGCGACGATTTTGCCA
>NW_020187732.1:1808750-1808925 GCF_900000015.1 Plasmopara halstedii | reverse complement strand
TATACCGTTTACTGCTTTTTCAACCCCAGATGGCCTATTCGAATACCTCGTCACTCCATTGGGACCATGTGGTAGTCCAGGAAACTTTAATCGTCTGTTGCAGAAAGTTTTTCGCGACTTAGGAGACGTAATGAGGATCTATTTCGACGACATCTACCACACACAGTGAAGATAG
>NW_020187732.1:1808630-1808740 GCF_900000015.1 Plasmopara halstedii | reverse complement strand
ACTTCCGAATGAGACACCTCCGGTAAGAGAGGGCATCGAGCATGAAATTCAGCTCAAATCAGGAACTCAACCTGTTTCAGTCAAACAATGGCGCCAAAGTCCTGATCAAG
>NW_020187732.1:1808380-1808620 GCF_900000015.1 Plasmopara halstedii | reverse complement strand
GTGAACAAGAGTTACTCGCAATCATGCATGCTCTGAAAGTATGGCGTGTTTATCTTCTCGATCGACCATTTACAGTCTAAACAGATCATTAGAGTATTGAGATGATTCTCACGCAGAAGACTACGAAAAGGCCGTGTAGCAAGATGGTTTAATGAACTTGCGGAATTCCAACCGTTGTTTAAGTGGATATCTGGGGAAACCAACACGTTGGCTGACGCGCTATCACGAAACCCGAACTTA
>NW_020187732.1:1808267-1808370 GCF_900000015.1 Plasmopara halstedii | reverse complement strand
TCTCTTTTTGTCTGAACGACAATCCTTCGCATGATGTCCCTGTTTGCCACAATTGTAGTACTTGTCACGCCCGTGTTGGGTAAAATTCGAGGTATTCTTTCCG
>NW_020187732.1:1793115-1808257 GCF_900000015.1 Plasmopara halstedii | reverse complement strand
GGTGGGCGTGGCTTCCACAACTACTGGAGACGCTGTGGCCCTGTCGTGGCCGGCGTCGGAATCACTTGGGCTCATCCCCTGTTAAAAAAGATGAAGTGAGTATATTGAGGTCCTTAGTACGCTACTCCGAGCTACCTCTAATCCTTTCCTATGGCGTTATTCTGGGCGCAATCATGTCGCGTCATCGTGTGCGCAATCACGTCGTCTTTTGGTCCGAATTTCGATCGCGCAACGTATGCTGTAAGCCGTTTTTCTAACATATTGAATCCTAGACCTCCCGGTTCTAAAGTGAACAGCATACCACTGCACCACAGGATCGGTGCATAAAGATACAGGCGCGTAGTGTATGATGGTATACGTAATCTCTACACGTCTGTACAACGTACAATGGAAGTCATATCACACGTATGCGTAGCTGTCAGTGTTCATGAGAAACCATAAATCGTGGCCCCGAACAATGATGGAGCACGTGGGCGGTTAGCCTCTAACAGTCAATAAAGACAGTTTCTTTATGGGGTAAGACAGTAATTAATAGATTAAATAAAACCCATACCAATCTTGGAGAAGCCGAGCAACCTAGGTAGTAAGTTACTTCATAGTCTCTCGATATCGCTCCTTGTAGAAGCATTATAAACCCGATGGGGGTTGTTCACGCAGACATTTGATCCAGATCTCCCTTTGTGCAAGGTGAACGGCAGCCCTTATTATCACTTATTGTCATCTTACGCCCGAATAGTGAAAGGGCTGTATTATTTGTGACACTGAAACACCAGTTGTCCAAGTATCACTTCAACAAGACCTTCTGAAAACGCTTATGTATATATTTGGCTACGAATGCGTCAGAAACTGGCAGCTAAAGAGCCAGATGCGGTAATTGCCTGCCTGGATGTGCTCAGTAGTTTTGAAGACACACTTTTACGGACACCCCAGCCCGTCGTCGGTGAGAGAGACACGGCACACATGGTATGACTGCTTTGGGGCCGGGAAGGAAGAAAATCGCTATCGTGAGAGGCTGTAATTTTCATGATCCCAACGGAGCAGCAGAGCGTTGAGCGATAATGGTCACGATCATGTAGTATTTCGCTATGAGTAGCATTTCAAAAATGATTAGATCTAACGTGACACATCTCGCAGATGTCGAACCGCCGAACGAAGTGTAAAGGGTGCGTTTAAAGTTCTTGTCTACCCGTCAAGGGAGGTGACCATTATGAGTTAAGCTCTATTATCGCCGCAATGGCATGAGGCTTTTCCTTAACGGTCAGCATCTTCATATAGAGTCTACGAACTAATGCAACATGAATTGAGACCTTTGGCGTCTACCTACCTCTTTCATGGAAGTGATGAGTGGCGCATTTAACGGAGTACAACTTTCGAGTCGCGAGGGCCGGATGAGGAACTAGAAGTGTAAGCTTTCCGTGCGCGACTGGGCGATTAGTCTTGGCAAATCTAGGGTGGAAGAGAGATCATTATCATTATTAGCTTCTTAGCAGCTCCGTAGTACTCCGAGAGGTTTTTGCATTTTTGCTCACTCTGCTCTCGGCTGATAGCATAGATGGGTCAGGCTTCCTTAGAAAGACTTTCAATATACCCCTTGCGGGTAAATGTCGATTTCTATTAGGCCGCCCCACGCAAACTGGGAAAGAACTGAAATGTTGTACCTCGTGAAGGTTGTGGTGAATGAAGGCAGCCTTTAAAAAGCAAAAAGTATGAAAAAGGTGGGGTTAATGTTGATTGACAACATCAACATCCAGGACTTTTTGAATGCAAGAAATTTCCGAATGGATTAAATCGTGTCGGTAATTACGTACGACGCGCGATTGGCAAAAAAAGTGGATTGAACGAAGGCATTGAAGATGACAATTTTTGTCCGTGTGTCGTGCGACAGGGACGCCTGTGAGAGGCTCAATTGCACTTTGAAGTAAGCTTTGGGACTTTTATGGCATGAAACGCTGTCATGTCATAAACTAAGACTCGAAATTTGGTATCACCCAAGATATTGCGCGGCTTGAATTCCAGGACTCATGTTCCGGCTGATATTCAAAAATTACGTGGCACATGCTTCGTTCCTGATGCTATAATGGCGAGTCATGAACCCACCTCTGCCAGAAAACAAAATCATTTCTTGCGCAACCAAGAAGCTAATACAGCTTCTGTGTATGACAAAGTATTGTCCGAATTATCATATAATAAGTTTGCTAAGTGTCTAAGCAGATACGGGAAGGCAGGGTGGCAATGGGCCGTGATGTCAGAATAAGACAACAGGCAGTGATCATATATTACGGTCTCCAAGTTTATCTTTGCTGATACAAGAGGATTGACGGAGTGGTGTCTCTTAATCGTTCGAGCCTGAAGCGATAAATTTAGCTTTGAAGCCAAAAATCTCTGTGTCCGGATGGGTGGAGAAGGGGTGAGACCGGGTTTTGCATCTTTCCGTGCGATATTCCGGCGAATGTGATGAGTGACTGAAAGTCGCAAGGAGGCGGTCGGGTTTTGAAATAATAAACGATGGCTCATCCTTGTCACGATGCAACAATGTGCGACGTAATGGGGGTTTTACGCGCTTCCGTTTAAATAAAATTATTTACTTGAACAGATACTCTTTGTAAGATTGATCTCATGATTTCTGGCCAATTTGGGCTGACGGGGTTATTTAATGGTGATTATGTGCGAGAAGTTGCACCAATACGCAATGGTTCGGTTGGTATAATAAGGGTGATCTGAGAATTTTATCAGTCATGGGCTCACCTTTTAATTAGAACGCACGCAGAAGCTCGAAAATGAGCGGCGAACCGCTATCCTCACGGATCCGATGGATCTTGATTATCTTCGTTGAAGAATTCTTACAACATGGTGAATGGAAACCTATGGTCTCGATTCGTGAAGTGGAACATGAAATTGACTTGGCTCCCGAGACCTAAGTTTCGCGTCCTCAGGTAATGCGAGAATTGTTAAGATGGAGTGATTTTTGTTCAACGCGACTTTCCGTGTCAGATAGACTAACGGCAAGAGGCAATTTGCGCATGCTTGATATGAGTTGAATGCAGCCAATATTCCAGCTAAAACATCGCTACCAGAGAGTTGTGCTGCTGGGCAGCATAACAGGCTGCACTTTGTTCATTTCCTGTGATCTAGTTAACAGAGAGGCTCTTCATGCAGGAATATCTCGAGCGAAATGCTTTAGAAGCGGCTGATAATCCCACATGGGTGGTCTTATGCGCCAGTGACGTTGGAACGTCTAGTGACGCAGTCTTTTGTTCCACACTATGGCTTTGATCAGCCGTAACGATTTGCAGCAGAGAAATTTGACGTGGAGAACCGCATCTAACATTTATAAATTGTACTCGAGTGGATGTGTCTTTGAAAACTGATCGTCAATAAAGACAATCGTCACTTTGGTGTCAACGAGATTATTCTGGTCTGCTTCAATGAAAAGAATGGTCTGCGAGCGGATGCCGCATAGATCAAGGCCCTGACAGGTAGCTTGTGTCTCTGTCTCGAAAGAGTTTAATGTAATGGTATAGCATGACCAACTATAAAGTGTAAAGTAGGTCAACATTGTGCGACATCTCATTTTTCAAATGAGACGTCAAATGTTGCAATGGTGCGGCAGAACGGACGACCTTTAAAGCTACGAAAGAAAGTGTCTCAGGTGCGCAGATTCTGACTCTTCCGAATCCCTACGTGAAGCATAAGGGTCAGACGAAGAATTAGTTGCGCTCCAACAGCTTTGTGGGCAAGGATTTTGAGGGCTCGAATGTTGTTTTATCAAAGCGCGCATTTCCATGCCTGCACTACAATGCATTTCTTAGGGCTTGCGGTATCACAGCACACCCGCTTGACGCGAAGCTTGTACTAGTGCCCCGTGATAAAGGTTTTATGTATATAATATTTTGCGAAGTACATAAAACTCCGCTCCATGTCCACCTCGGATTTGAACAGATATTTGCTCTGTAAGCGCTATGCATTGTTGATTTAATATGTGCAAGTGGGTAAGTACAGAAGTGCGCCTGTGTGAGACTGATTCATGAATTAAAGTTAATCCCGCGCCGCATGCGGCGGAGGCTTTGGCTAGCCTGCCCGTCACGGCAGAGTATTGACAGTCCATGAGTATGGAATCTTTTGAAAAAGTGACTCCGGATATATTGGTATCGTTGTTCATTGTAGACCGTTCGAGCATGATGGCTCGTTTCGCCGCTGGTAGCGATACTGCGACCGGTGGATACAGTCAAATTGTTACTGAGCCAAGTGTTTCACCAACATCGATTGCCGGCACTCATAGTATCACATATAGATTCACGCTTCACAGTTAAATGTTGCTGAACAATATTGAATATTCTCTGCACCAGGTTGAATATGCCAACCATTGACCATTTACAAACAATTACTCAAATAAAAGGCATCAATTGCGTTATGGGGTGATATTCTTCTAAGCACTCGTGTGGTCAGATTGATGTGCTGAAGCGAGTTGCTCAGACTCATTGTGTTAGCGTTAAATGACAAAGTTTATGTCCTACAAACTTGACTCGATTTATAAACATGTTTATTGAGCCCCTGGGTGTTGTTGGCACCACCAAAAGGTGAATCCGGTTTTGATGAGGGGTGGGCTGTCGATACAATTTGACTGCTTACTTAGAGCTTATCTCAGCGAGACTGAGCGTCATGCGCTGAATGGGGGACGTCTAAAAGCAGCACGCCACCCGACGAGGTACGCGAACCCCAAATATCAATGTAGTGTGTGGTAAAAGTTTTGTCAAACCTTGTTGCTTATCTTTAATTTGTGACAGAAAAGGCCACACTACACTAATCAATATTGTGTTGACAATGGCCTCTAACAAGGAGCATTGTGACACAGACGTTATCCTTTAAGCTAATCACAAAAAGAATTTGCTGAGATTATGGCAATCCTCCTATTTGACGTGAGTATCCAGCGTCAGAGGGGAACATCAAGCAAATAATTATGGCTTTTGAAATGTTATGTACAGCCAAAATGACATCCATGCACGAATTTTCATTGAGTAAGTGCCACAAAGCAACATGCTAGGGTATGAATATCCAAAGCTTTCAACATGATGTAAGAGATTATCAAGTGTTAAGAGCGAGTGTCTGAAATATTCCCAGTACTCCGAGCGGTTTATTATGCTTCAGATGTTACATGCCCAGCGAGATTCAATTGTCTGGTGACGCAGCTGTTCAATCCGCTTCATGAATACCCAGAGGTCTGTTTTGATGACATTACAAACATAGTCATGGAGGGCGCGGAAAGTCGTTTATTGACATTCATATCAACACTTACGAACATTACTCAAAGATTCCCCGATAACATGCTCACAGGGGTTGAGCTCGAGATCATCACCCAAAATTGAAGTTGGGAGCTTATGAAAAAACTAGTTTGCTCTGCTCTCTCAAGAGTTACATATATCAAGGATCTGTTTTATACAAAATGATCAATATATACACTGAATATTCAGTGCTTGACATGAAGTGACAGCTACATGTACCGCGAACCTCTCCATTACAGTAACCCATCATCTTCACAGGTATCGCCGCATCAATTATTACTAGTTTTGTATTTACGTTGTGCATATCGAAGAAGACTGTTTCTGCACAACTGTCTGGACGTGGAAGGTGTACGAAGATTATCATACAGTTTTGCCCCATTGCACCCCCCAACATAACGATCCCACCAAGCCTCAAACTTCTTTCGCTATTATGACATTGTGCAAAATCAATCACATTAGAGCACAACGGTGCCCGTTTCTAAGACATTGCACGTGGGAATGGTCTCCGTGGTACTATCGTACATGGATCGACGTGTCTACGAGAAAGCGCGGCCCTTACGATCTACGCCTATCAAGCAATAAGGGGTGAGGAGGCCGATATTATCCCCGCTGAGAATGGTCGTAGTGACCCTGAGCCTCCTGGCCAAAACCTCCGCCTTGATCTAATGATATCGCGACCAATCTTTTTGTCGAGGAAAAGGCGTTTGCTGATCGCCGCCTCTAATCATGAGTAAGAATTCAGTGCCTCCACCTACAGTGGACACCCCACCGTAAATTGCACGAAGATATCCAGCTCGTGACCAGTCAGCTGAACGTGATTCAAGACTCTCATTATACCCCTCTTTCAGTGTGGGAGATACTCCAACTCCTGCTGGTCTTATCATAACGTTATGGTGATTTCAAACCATCCTGAGTTGTCAACCGTGCCGAGACGAAGCCCGCGCAGCGATCCTTATGCTCATTCTACAAACGACATTATCCCCCAGAAAGTTCTTTCGCGAGACTTTTCAGACCCCACCGATCACAACTCGCCGGCTTTTAAGCAACAATGGCTAAAAAATCCCGTAAACTCCATGATGATCCCACCTGGGGCAATGTAATATGGGCGATGATGTCAAGGTATATCGCATTTAATTTTGCCCAGTAAGCTGGTAAAACGCGTCATCTCACACCCCATATGGCTCTGCAAACCAGCTTAAGTGAAACAGAAGTCCGATTAGAGCGTCGATGAATGCGTGATTTGCGGAGAAAAAAGAAAAGACTGACCAGTTGAAACCAGGCACCTGTAATTTGTGTTGTAGACAGCTCGTTCGTCTTGAAAAGACTTTAATAACAGCTGTCGACCCTTTATCGGCGTTTTAACAATGCTGAGCTTTCAGTGGATGTATGCCACAACGAGAAAATCGAAGTAAGGACCAAGGATACGCCAGATCATATCCGTCAGCTGCACTAGGTAATGTTGCCGAGGAGGAAAAATGAGCTGTCATGAGGAATCGATGAGGCTAGCTTTTTAAAACCATCCCACCGATTCACTTATCGCTCCAAATCGAAGTTTGCTACCCTTTGATCTTCGACCGTGGTGTATTCGGTGGAGTTATTTATGTGAACTCGCGTCAGTTATGTTGACACATACGTCTCTCTCTAACAGTCTCAGCGAGTGGCAGAAAATGGTACGAGTCAGTTGCGCTCTTTGAGCTACGACATCGTGCCGTCTGCTTAAAAGCACCATCAGCTGTTCGAAACCGTATCGCTACACTGGGTGAAGGGTAGCTCAACTTCGAAAGATCGTAAAGAAGATACCAGATATGCGGCAACGCGCCTCATATCCGATTGGATCGTTAGTGAGGGATCATGATCTGACTTATGCAAGCCCTCTAAAACCACAAGGCGGTCTCGCATTCGGTAAGGATAGGCAAATTTTGACCGTAATCGTTTTTCGCCACGATCGTGAACCGTTGATCAAGTCAAATTCATGACGCACCATTTTAATCAAGGGCTATACCAAAGCAACTTTGTTTTTCGTCAAGTCTTGATTACTTCAAGGATTGATGAGAAGGGTCTGTCGGATCGTCGAGGATAGCTGTGTAATTTGACGTACTTAAAGCTTCTTGAGTGCTCTTAGTAACATACTCATCCATGATAAATGAAGGGGCCAACGCCTCTTCCAGCACCATATGATGCTGTGACCAACCTGCGAGTTCTCGTATACTATCTTTCCGTTTAATCTCTAATAATACAAAAGCTTCAACCTGGAGAAGAAACTAGACTAGCACTACCCGATCACTTCATTCACAAATGAATTAGCTTGCTCATCAGAACCTCGCGAAGTTTTAATGCTCCTCATGGTGAGTACACTCCGCGATTTGATGACTCAACTTTACGGTTACGCCGCGACAAGTAATGAACATTCTCATTGACACTATATTCTGGCCCTACGCACTTGCGTCTCACAGTCTGTATCCAGAAGAACTTGTCTTGAATACTGCGGCAGAAAGGCAATTTCAATTGTCACAACAACAAAAATCCCTAAATATCGCGGCAATCACGAGCGGTGCACTACAGCTGTCGAAGCTTTGACCTCGCGCCATAATGGCTTCTGATCCCTTGCAGAGATGATTCACAACTTTACGAACCTTCGCAACGAGAGTCGAACAGTGGCTTGTTCTGCCATGTAAGAGGTCAGCATATATCATATCCTTGTCAAGGCTCGAAAAGCGATCTATGCTGCCAATGACCTCATACTTGATAAGGATATTTAAAAAGACTTCGAGATTTTCGTGAGTATTTTTTGCGAGATGCGCGGGAATGGTAGCTGCACTCAGCATTTTCAGTTCCGTTGCACAATCTCAATTGTTTAATCATTCCAAAGTCACACGTAATTGCAAGATTCTTCTTAACAAATCAACATTTGACGGCCTCACCAAGTTAGGTACTTAGATGTATACGACAACATAAATAGGCAAAGAGCTCTTTGAAGATTGTTTAGGGCAAAATATAACTGATTCCAACATCCACGACTTATATCTGAACCCGGTTCCTTTAGGCCGTCCCGCACCTCCTACGACTCAACAACTTCTATGCAATTGTCTGTAGGTTAATCCTTCGTAGACACAAGACCCTTCGTATATCTCAACAAAAAAAGAAAGGGGATGTATTGTGATTGTTGCATAGTCAACCTGGGTGTTACACCGGCAGAGAAGACGACTCAATTTCGCGGCAAAGATACACTCGCCTTCAATTCCTCTTGGCTGTGGTCCATAGCCTAGTGCACCTATCCCTTCTCACCGATGGGTGAACAAGAATTTGACTGCACGCGGTGAAAATTTAGCGTCTTCGTTTGTCAACAAGCGGCATTTCCCTTGAAGCTATTGCTACTACAGTTGGCAATGAAATCTCCCCACTGAAATACCACCAATAAGAAGCGTCAATACTGCGATAGGGGCGATCGCTACTGCAATATAATGACTAAAGCCAAAAGCACAGGATATATCCTCCGACCGGGATTGAACCGGGGACCATCTGTTTACAAGACAGATGTTCTACCACTGAGCCACACAGGCTGACTCGGTAGCGTGGGTCAGAAGCGACATATTAAGGTTGTTGTAGGCAATAACTCAAATTTAATTGATACAAAAGTCGTATTACTGCAATCTCGGATTCTCGCTTCATCTTTCTACATATTCAGAAATTGCCGAAAGAGATTCGTCGAGTCGATGTGTGGAAGCATAAAAATTTACTACCAAATATGTGAGGCAAAACCCGAACCGGCAATCGAGTAACACCGCAAGAAAGCTCAGCACAGACTTTAAAGCAATAAATTGTGAGGCGACGAGGAGAAAGGTGCCTTTCTGTCAGCAAACTATATGTTTTTATCGAAGAGACATTTGAAGATCCTAAAATGACAATTTTTTTGAGAAATAATATAGAAAGATTTTGAAAATAACAGAGCTCATTTTACGAGATATGTTGTCTTCCAGCTAATAATTAGGATAAAATCAGCTCTTGTACTAATTTTTAGCGCTCGGTAGTCAGTCTTTCGCTTTAATGACACGTACTATTTCTTACAAAATATATACATTAGAAAGAGTGCGATAATAGGTAGTTAACGGCACGCAGTAATATTGTCACTTATATAATTTGATGGGTGATTCATGTAACCCAGCATAACCCTCATGCGATGAGCTTCCATTTGAGCAATTCCCGAGCTTCGAAACAATGGCTCCGTCCTTTGACGTTATCACAAACAATATGCTTTCCCATCCACCACCAATTGTTTGGCGCTTAGGTCATGCTGGAAACGAAGATGCTCTTGTTCGTTCTAGGCTCAATTGTCCAAATTTTGAGACTGAAGAGGAGTTTCAGCATGCCAAGAGTCAGCATTTGAACTGGCACAACAACAAATCTACCCCATTTCTTTCGACATTTATAAATAAGTCGAGTGCAGAGATGTGGGGAAGAAAATTACTGGAGAAAGGAGGTGATGTGTGGATATATCCAGTGAAAACCAATGGACTGATTGTATTCCCGACGACTTCGGACGAGCTTTTGATCTTAGGAGGAATTCCTAATAGTAACATTGGGATGAAAGAGCAAATCCATTCAATTATTAACAAAGCTGATTTGATGTTTGATGAAGCGTCAGACATGAATTTCGCCGAGGGAGAGGCGGTGCTAGCTGATACAAACAGTCTGTGTTATGGAAATACTTGTGGAGTAGGTGGATTGGTACATAATGAACGTACTGGTCTAGAATACCGACCTGATGATGATGCTGGTGTAGAGGAGGACGAAGATTGGCTGGACTACGCAGAGTACCAGATGGATCATTAATATAAGTATCGCATGCTACACGATTGTGTCTTCCGATATTTTAAAATAAGCAGCTGCACTTGTATTCTTGGTGACACAGAACGAAGGAAAGTTTAGTCAGATCAAAAGATATATTTAAAGAATATTTATTTGAAATCTTTTCCAAATCTTCATTCAAATTACTTTCTGCCTTTGCCGTCTTAGATGCAATACGCGCCTAAAAACAATGAGAGTGACCATCTTTCTTGTATCGATTACAACTTGAAAGCTTTTACGTCTTTTTGTTTTTGTTGCGAAAGATAATTCCGAGAACTTTTATTATACCTCTCTATTTAGAAGCTATGAGTAATCAATCAACTCAATAAGCTTCGTTGATATCTGCAGGGTCGTTCTCTTCTTCAATTCCATTGATGCTATGGTTTCTTACCCAATGCATCATTCGCGATGGCGTGAACATAATAGTCCACCTCTAAAGCAATATAAACACTGGCTTTTAACCCTCTTACTACAATATCCAACCTACCACTATTCTAATAAAAAGAGTTATCCCTTTTTACCTATGAACGCAGCACCTCCATCAAGCGACATAACATCGCTGCGTAATGTGCTCGCGAATCACCAGCATCTTCCTATGGCTGCCAGAACTGCTATCAATGCGTTTCTAGCAAAATTGCAGCAACTGCAGCACCGCGACAATCGCTCGGGCACTTCAGGCTTTGAACGTGAATACAGGAAAATCTGCTTCAGTGTTGACAAAGCTCCAGGCTACGACGATGCGTTGACACCACAGACGAAAGCAACAAAAGCAAAGAATCGATACCGAGACGTGTTGCCAATTGAAAAGACACGAGTCAAGCTACTGCGACAATCAGATGACTATATTAACGCCAACTATATTGACGGTGGCTACATCGCTTGTTGTGCCCCTGTACCCGCGGCAATTCGAGACTTTTGGCACATGATATGGCAGTGTCATGTTCATGTAATCCTCATGCTTACAAATTTCGTAGAACAAGAGCGAGTAAAAGCTGACATTTATTGGGATCCTAAAGGACTTGAGCTTGATTTTGATGGTGTTCAAGTGAAAGTACTGGATGAAAGTCATCATTCAGGATTTCTTGTTCGAAGGTTTAAAGTTTGGAAAATCGACAAGCAAGGAGTTGAAATTGAAAGTCGCATCATTCAACACATTCAGCTGACTACGTGGCCCGATCATGGCGTATTGCATGACTATCAAGTCATTGCACCAATGTTGGATGCCGTGAATAGCTATTGTACCAAAACATCTCGGCAATATCACGTCGATACGCGAATTGTGGTACATTGTAGCGCAGGCATTGGCCGATCCGGCACATTTATCGCTATTGATATTTTGTTAAAGAGATTGAACCAAATTTTAACTAGTAGCGACTGCAGTACACAAGCAATGGAAATGGCGCTCGATATTCCAAAAGTTGTGCATCGTCTACGATCGCAACGGCCTGGTATGGTACAAACGCCGGTATGTTTTGTATGGTTTTTGTTTTCTGTCTACAGATTTTTGATTGTCTCGATTGTTACAGGAACAATACCAAATGATATACGAATATTTAGCTGCCGTGCTTAGCGACAACAAGCCTTGGTGAAAGCTACTACAAAATTGACTAGGAGATGATTTCTCAATCACCCTTTAATCCCGCTTATACTCGTGGCTACTTTGGTCTAGGCTGTGATTGAGCTTCTGCACACCTTGGCATGATATCAATTGAGATGCCGCAACGATCTAGAACAGATTGGGTGTATACAGTAGATACACCTCAGACTGCTGCTCCTCTATGAAGGTTGACCATTTAAGAACTTTTAATGTCCTCTGTCACATTCTTGTCGTTCGCTTTCATAAAAATCTCCCCTTTCTCTCTTTCTCTCTCTCTATCGATTTCTGGACCAACGTCAACTCTCTCAATCTCTAGAGTGTCAAGGCTCCAATCCAGCACAATTGCTTCCAACAGATCAGTTTGTTTAGATTATAAACAACCACAAGTTGCATAGAGAAAAAGCGAACCGGTTTTAAGAAAAATTGTCTGCTGGATGCATTTTCTAGAGATGGTCAAAGAACTAAGCAATGGCAGTTGATGAAGAACTTGGGTATAATGATTGCGCAAAAGCATTGAGTGCACGATGGACAAGCATCATTAACACAGTGAAAAAATCGAATCAAAAAGAAAATGAGAATGAGAATGTCGTCTCATTTTTCAATCTCAGTTCAGGCCGTGATAAGCACGGCCATAACGTTATGATGCAAACGCTTTCGGCCTAACGTAATTAAAGTAGCAATTCATCGCAGTTTTTGATTGTTGCCGCCATTATCACGCAGAATACTTAGCAGACAGTGGTACAATCTTTACAAGACTATCAGCGCTCATGTTATCGTATGTTTAAAGTCAAACCAAACTCTGGTAAGTATGCTGCTTCAGCCGCAATCACAAGCATCTTGATGCTATAACTAGACAATTAGGCTAATTTGACTGAATCGCCTAGACAACCGAAGTCTAAGACGTACATGTCGGGCGAGCTGGTCATTCTGATGTCCTGCTTCTCCGGTCGCATAGGTTGATCTGTATTAAAGATCACTGCGCGGTGATTTATTTTTGATTGCTAGAGTTAACTTCTTGAATTAGATGATCTTTCTAGCTAGTTTAATCATTGCTTCGCTTGCAAGTAGACCCTTAATCTCTACGTTTTATCGCTGCACTTCAAACTCACACCATTAGCGACAAAGCCGATCTTGTCGGTGCTAGTATTATGTCGGGTGTTCTACTCTATCATACAAACCCTAACTTATCCACTTGGTGAACGCGACAAAAACTTTCAACAGCATATATGAAAAGTATTATTATTTAAACTAGAAACTACACAATTTGACCAAGTGTCGAGATAGTAAGAGACGTCATCACATGCAAAACAATAGCAAGGGACGCGTCATAAACAACTCTTGTGACAACTGACCTTTCAGTATATTACGTTGTTTCTAAGGCCTCCGTGACTTTGATATTCGTCCCAGGTCTGGCCAGACGATTTGTATACTGGGGGATCCTTCGGCTTAGCAAAATCGGGGCTAAGTTTGAAATCAGGGTCAAGTTTAGGTGTTGAGGTGATATCAACGCCGTGATTCACACCATAACAATCGTCTGATTCCTTGCACGACACGATCACCTTTGGTAATTCTTCAGTAGGAGCTGGAGCATACGAAACGACGACGTATTTGGGATCATTCTCAGGAAGCGACTTTGTGTCAACCTGCCAGGTATTCGACGAACCCGGCTCGTCATCATCAGACTCATCGAAGGTTTTGAATGAGACACTGTACGTTGACCCAGCAGAAACGTAGGCAACAGCGATGCTAAACAGCACAAGCATTGAAACAGGCTTCATCTTGATATGTCTTGCTTAATAAATCGGGAAGAGCTTGCGATTGAAAAAACAAATTTCAAAATGAGGAGCATTTTTATATTTGACCAAATGGTGACAGCTGCCTTCGCTGTACGTACAGTTTATCAATCCATGGATCATGTATTGGACGGCAACATTGTGAAATTCACACTACGGCCGCAAGGCAGAGGTGTCAGGATTAGATAGCGTTATTTCATGCATCTGATCTGAGATTGGGACCTAGAGAGCAGCTGCGTTTTATCTGATCCATACAGACAGGAGTATCGAGAGTCGGTTCCTTAGATGGAAGAAGTCAACACCTTTAAGTGCTTGCCGGCTGACGTGTGAATATTCATACAAAATCATGCTTTGCACAGAGTTAGCATCATTTAGTTATATAAATGTCAGAGGAAATCAATAAGAGTGCTGCTTCTTTTTTTATAGTGGTTCTTTAAGTATAGTGGTAGTGAATAGATTGGGCATATAATTGCCAGTTTCAAAGTCTAGAACAAGAGCGCATGTGTTTTTGACGAGGTGGGTTTTAGTATAATAACAGGTACTCAGTGAAGATAAACGATTGATATGCTTGACAGTGCACTTGGATAGTATCAAATCTGATGCCAGATGGATTGCTGTTGCAGCTGGATTAGGTTACGTGAGAGATAGATGTCTTGTTTGTGAGTTGTCGCGTATGTAGGTGGCTACTTCTATCTGATAAAGCCCAGAAGAAGAAAAAGCAGACAACAAAATGGAGAACTTCAGACGATTCATACACTTCTAAAAATCTTGTGCTATCTTTATCATTGATGGGCCAACGACTCTTTGTATCACCTTGATCAATTAGGTTAGTATCGCTGAACTATCTATGATGAAGGGGATCAAAAGCACCTGTCAAATCAAATCAGCAGACTTGAATTCATAGCGCACTCCGCAAACACTTGTGTCGCGACGCTTATTATCGATAGATAACTTTTTGGTGGTCGCATTGTGCTAGGCACTTAAAATTTAATCTTTCATCTCACAACGAATCTTATTGTTGGATGCGCAGTCATCTATCAATTCGCTAACGTACGTCGCACGATCAATGGAAGCCAACAAAGTCCAAATACTTAGTCTTGGAGAGTAGGCAGCCTACCCGCCGACAGTGTTTTCTATCGCAAGTATACAGTAAGAAGATTAAAGCGATTGCGTTACTTTATCTCAAACAAAAGAAGCGCAGATTCTTGTAGCTCGGACCTTAACATTAATGCGACGATGTCGTCTAAAAGCTCAAATGTTTTTAAGTCAGTATTGATGACAGTACTTTTCTAACATTCCGCACATGCATGAAGATACTATCAGAGTACAAGTCAAAAATACAACTGTAGGTGCAACCATAGATTTGATTGGATGAAATTGATAATAGATTGATATTACACTACTGATCTCACACACATAATGAAGGATGCGTCGACTTGCTCATTGACGCAAGAATCTTCGTAACGGAGTTCCTGCGACCGTAAGCAGCATAAACTTTGTCGATTGCTACATCACTGGTGTAGCAATAGCAACATGAATTGAACGAGGATCGACTGATAGCGTTGAGGAGGCATGGTCGTTGGTATCTGAGACAAAGTTCGAAATGCAACCCAGTGAACGTCGCTTGT
>NW_020187732.1:1793004-1793105 GCF_900000015.1 Plasmopara halstedii | reverse complement strand
GTAAACATTCAGATCTATATATTTGAAACTGATCGGAGCGGCCGTCTCCAACAATACAGCTTATTACATAATGAATGGATCAGCCAGACGGTACAGCTGCA
>NW_020187732.1:1791495-1792994 GCF_900000015.1 Plasmopara halstedii | reverse complement strand
GCTGCCGGGCAGCACGCAAACACACGACAGTGTTTTGTCTGTGGAGACACCCGTCACCAGCGGAACGGTTTCCCCCTGCGCAAGGTGCGCCAAGGTTCTTCGAATCATCGGCCCAATGCCTATCAGTCTGGTTCGTCGCGGGGAAACGACACCATTCAGTAGGCGCGGGGCGACCGACTGGGGAAGAGCTGAGTTCTGTTGACCCTCAGGGAGGCATAGGTCAACAGAGCCTAGCCCCGAAGAGCTCCGTGCTCTTAAACACGGAGCGTGTGTGCAAGCCGGGCTTGCTGGTCGTGGAGGCGACCGTAAAGGGCTTCGAGAAGCTCATCGATTCTGGGGCGTCGGGCAATTATGCTTGACGCTCTACGATGAAGGGAAGTCAGCTGATGTTGAGGCGCTGAAAGCGCGGTTGGAGACATCGTCACTGTTCGCCTAGCGACGGGGGCGCGTGTCGCGGTCCCGTGGGTCCTTGTGGGCCTCGGAGTCAAGTTTCTTGACTTTGATAGCGTAAAACGCTGTCTAGTCTTAGACTTGGATACAAGGTATGACCTCATCCTAGAAATGGCATGGTTGGAACACCATGAGCCGTGGATTGATTGGAGGTCAAAGACCTTGGGCGCTACGCGCACGTCTCCTGGTGGAGCTTTGGCGACCGAGACGGTCAACGTGCTAGACATTGGAATGTCCGAGTTGGTAGACACTAACTGTGCATTGGACAGGAGTCCCAAGCGTGGCTCGCGGGCTGATCGTGGAGTGGCACGTAGCCCACTGAGCGCTGCTCAAGTTTCGCAGCCGTCGCTGCATATCATGCGTGACATGGTCGGCCAAGGTCCGAGGCATCGAGGGCGAAGCCCCGTGATGCACGTGAAGTGGCACGTAAACCACTGAGCGCTGCTCGAGTATCAAAGCAGTCGCTGCATGTCATGTGTGACATGGTTGGCCAAGGGCCGAGGCATCGAGGGCGAGGCCCCGTGATGCACGTGAAATGGCACGAAAACTACTGAGCACTGCTCTCGTTGCGAAGCAGTCGCTGCATGCCATTGATGGCGTGGTCCGACAGAGTCCGAGGTATCTTTGGCACGGTCCTTCATATGCGCGTGAAGTAGCACGTTCTCCACTGGACGAAGACTGCAGGGTTAGCAGCTCTTCGTCGGGTGCTGTAGATAACTATGATAACATCGAAGGAGCGGACAGCGAGGGTGACACCGGTCGACGCGGAGTGCGTGTTCACCCTGGTGTCACCGAGACATCGAACCTCTGTACAGAGGCGACGGCCACGCCGTATGCTGGCTGCAAGACGCCGGGCGTCGACCCTGGCCCAGGGTGTGTCTACCGTAGACGACGGTACACAGTTATACACCCTCGTTAACGGTATGACGGGGGATGAAGATGGTGACGTCCGCCTCGAGCCTATGCCTGCAGTAGATGCTCTTCTTGAGCTGGACGAGATGTCCCTTGAAGAGTCCGAAAGTGCCTTAATAGCAGGTGATTTGGCCGAT
>NW_020187732.1:1791014-1791485 GCF_900000015.1 Plasmopara halstedii | reverse complement strand
TTGCCGCCCGACAGGGCAACAAGGAATTGGTGGACTTTGTACAAGAGATGCGCACTCTCATTGACGGGGGTGGCAGCAGATCCCCTCCCGGAGGCGGTCACAGTGACCGTCTTTATGGAAGGCCTTCGCACTGGCGTGGCCAGAATCAGAATGAAAGTCTTCCGTGTGCATGCGTCTTCATTTGGAGAATTGGTGAATGTGGCATTGAATGCCGAATTCAATTTCAAGTCGGCATGACCTGGTTGAAACGCACACATCAACAGCTCGTCGAGCGGGTCTATGCTCATGGATCTCAGCTATGCTGAGGACGAGGGAGCAGAGCTCCAAGCTGCCGGGCAGCAAACAAATATACGACGGTGTTTTGTCTGTGGAGACATCCGTCACCGTCGAAACGGTAACCCCCTGCGCAAGGCGCGTCAAGGTTCTTTGAACCACCGCCCCAACGCCTACCAGTCTGGTTCGTCGCGGGGG
>NW_020187732.1:1765740-1791004 GCF_900000015.1 Plasmopara halstedii | reverse complement strand
CTGGAGACGCTGTGGCCCTGTCGTGGCCGGCGTCGAAGCTGACTGGGGTCGGTGCGCTCGGCGCGTCGTCGGAGTCACTTGGGCTCATAAACTATTAAAAAAGACGAAGTGAGTATATTGAGGTCTTAGTTCACTACTCCGAGTTACCTCTAAACCTTTCCTATGGCGTTATTCCGGGCGCAATCATGACGCGTCATCGTGGCCGCAATCATGTTGTCCAATGGTCCAGAAATTCGATCGCGCAACGTATGCTGTAAGCCGTTCTCTAACATACCTACTAAGAGTCAAACAAGGCTAGGCCCCACTCACTTATAAAATGTGCGGTACATTTACGACTCTGCCGCTTATCGAGGGAGATGAATACAAAGAGTGTCATATTATATGCGTTAACTGTACTCGAGTTAGACATAAATGCATGATCTTGCTCTACATAGATTATTCATTCAAATTGGAATGCAATGCGCTGAAAGGCGAAGGATACAGGTACCACGAACTTCATTTCTAGTGGAGCTTTGGGTAATCGTATGCCCATCTCTGTTTGAGAGCAGAAGAATTTTCGGTGCGGGCACGGATCTGCGATAGCTTTCGTTCAGGATATTGTTCTGTCCAAATATTCGGCGACGATAGGTCAAGAAGCCTTCAGCAAAGCATGGAAGACGAGTGCGACTTTGAGCCGCAGTTCTCAAGAAAATGCTTTTTTAGATGAGAGTAAGCAACGTTGTGTCTTATCCTCCATGAAGATTCTCCGTCAAAACGGTCAAAGCTAAGAACTTCAAACTTTACCTCTGCGATAGAAGAAATCAGCCCGATGCCATGATTACCTAACTTTGTTTCGATCGGGAGATTAAGCCTTAAACTCCAGACTGAATTCAGTGAAGACCAGTGATTGTGAGGCACGAGTAAGAGTGCAAGGTTCTTTATTAATAAGGAGGTTTCATACATATCACAAAGTCAGCTGAGTCAGAAAAATGCTAATCGGGCATGGCTTGACGACTATAAGTTCGTCGATTGGCCGAAGTGGGTAGCACAGGAGTATAAAAAGAGTTTTCATGTCTGCCGCAAGATGACGGCATACTAATGAACTAGGTTAGAAGTGCCGTAAAGTCTACATCTTACTAAGCTGTTCAGCAGCGAAAATAGACATTTGTTTTTGATTGACGATTGTATTTCGCTCATTTAACAATCTGCGATTTGGATTTGACACGTAATATTGGCTAAATTGCTCTCTCTCACCAAACTCTCCTTGTGATTCTCACTGTAGCCGTCGCTGATGTCGCGCTGTTTGATAAATAAGGCTCAAATACGAGCAAATAAGTACAACATTGCTTGATGGACTCTAATTTTGCGCTTGGTGAAGCAAAGAAGCCCATTCTTTTGTGCTTGAACACTTGGGATCAAGTAGTCAGAACCTAGCCTGTGCTATGTACAAGACACATGTGTGACACCTGATAGCACTTGTTGTCAATCCGATGATCACGACTTATCAGTCTCTATCCGCTGTGAGAAAGGAGCTCAATTTGCCCAATTTTCTACCGTGGACAGCTTGACACACCGAATAGCTTACTTATATTATTGATCTCGATGGAACAAGATGATTGGCGGTTCAGAGTTCGGTATTGGTTGTCGCTCGACCGGATGCGCATATCCGTCATGAGGATTTTACAACCAGGAACTCCCAGTTGGGCTTTGATAGAAGCTGATTTAAGCGTCTAGATCGTTGAGGGCATGCATTTTTTAAGAAACAGCGCGATTCCTCTTACTGCGGCAAACACTCCGAAAGGAACGCTGTGAGAATGACGGTTTATACCACATTAGCGCCAGCGACGTTTAATCAAAGTCAATCACACCACATCACGTCCATAGGAACAAACTACATCTACATCACTTTCGTCCGTAGTAGTGCAAAACAATGTTGTCCGAGTAGAGAAATAAATCAAACACTCGCGAGAAGTTCTCGGGTTTATGCGCTTGATAGAGCAGATATTTAACACAAACAAAGGCGACTTTGGCTACGACGAGACTCCAGTACTAAGCTTCTTCATTGGGACATGTGAGCAGATACCTCAGAAATATAGACCAACGTAGATTGGCCTATGCCCCCCTCCAAAAAAATGTGAGGAAGTCGCTTGACCAATTACTTGCACAATTATAAAGCAAATCATATCCACGTAGCACGGACTCCTAACAACCTTTGTGTAAAGAGTAATAAATGATCGTAGACTGCGAAAGAAGAGGTATTTTCAAGGCTGCATGCGTTCTCCGATGCTGGCTCTTAAAATCAGATTGGTGATATCACGTCGTATATGACGTTTGGCGTATGGTCGCACTTTACTCCAAGTAGAGCATATGGTCATGAGCGCGCCATTCTCACTAACTTAAAGTGATTGATAAAATCTATACATTTTATGATTCTGCGCTTTTTGGTTGTGAGGATTAGGGTAAACATGCTTCTTGCTAACTCGTATGTAGTCTCAACAGTACAGAGGCCGTTGCGCATACCACAGTTCTAAAAAGAATAGCTAGATGGTTGCCCCTCTTTTCCAGTTACACATTCGAGGTTAGGTAAATGCCGGATCGGCTCAATGCGGTGAAGGATGCAATTATAAGCCGCATACTTACAAGCTGTCGCGTGATATTGTGGTGATACCATAAAGTGAGGCGATACACGTTGCACACGGGTCAGATGCAATATGTGCTGCGCTGCTGAACGCTTTAGATAGTCAGAAGGTTGCAAATCTAGACACCGCTCATAGAGTGTTTGATTGCACAAAAACCAGCACTGATCCACTGGACATTTAACGAGTTGTGATTACGCATTAAGAAAACCAAAGGTATACATTATATACTTCCGCCAGGAATTTGTATTCAAAAGAGGCATATAATATGGTACAGATAGAGCTAGATTTTTGTTGCCAACTATGCATAAGTGGGCGAGGCTTTAATGCCACGTGCGAAATGTATCAATGCCGCATGCGTTGGCGCCATTATTAGCCTGATGTTGATAAGTCACCAGTAAAACCTTCACGTTTGGTCTCTAAAAAAATGCGCCATGATACCAGCTAATACCAGCATCGTGATCCATGTGGGACGTCTCAGCAAATTGGCTTACCTTACATATATTACCCGACCACAATGTTTCTTGACGTAGGTCTTTGCTAGAACAATTTGTCGGTGTTGAATGTTACAAATCGATATTCGCGTCGTGCAGCAAATTTTCGGCATACTTTTAAGAGCTTGAGTCCACATTAGAGTTTCCCGCCGCTGACCAATTACCCACAATTGGATGGATGAAAAGCCTTTGTGGGAGATTCTTTAGAAGCACTTGCGCGGAGTGACCGAGGTGCTGGAGCAGAGGAGCCCTACTCATTGTTTTTGCGCTTAATAGCACTGTACAAACATTAAGTGGCTTTTTACGCTTGAAGCAAAACAGTAAATTCATGTTGTGCCTATTTGGCATCGCAAAGAAGTGGATCCAGTTCTTATGTGGAAGAGACTGTCGGTGCTATTTAATTCGCTGATTTTATCCCATCTGCACACCCGAAATGTATTTATATATTGATCTGGCAAATCCAGTATTGGTGCATGAATGAGAATGTTTTTGACCCCGTCAATGCCTCCCGATGTTCAGTGTCCCAGCACCATTCCGCATCCTTCTTAAGACGATTTGACAATGGCCGTGCCATTCTGCGTAATTCTCGCTGTATTTGTGCACGTAGTTGGCGTGGCCAAGCCACTTGTGCAAGCCCTTTTACTTTTTTGAAACCGGCCAGTCTCCGATGGTCTTGACCTTAACGGGATCAGCTTGAAGACCACGCTTCCCGATGAAGCACCCTAATAAGGGGACTTCTTCGTTACCGAAGATGCACTTATCTGCATTAGCATACAGCGTATTCACGCGCATGCACTCGAGCGCCGCTGTTAAATGGACGATGTGGTTCATTTTATCTGTCCTCCCGTGCCCCGCACGACTGTGGACGATGATGTCGTCGAAGTATGTCTGTGCGTACACCCGATGGGGACTGATGAACTGCGTCACAAACGATCAAATGTTGCTGATGCATTTGACAGCCCTTGAGACATCACCAGTTACTACCAGAGCATCTCGCTCGGAGTACTCACCGCTATCAACGAAATATCACTTGCTCTTATAAGTAATTGGTAATACCCAACAACCAAGTCGAGTGAGCTGTGCTTTGTACATCTAATTATCTTGTTCTGGAGAACATTCTTTGGCGTCTGTGCCGAAATAGTGGCAGCATTGACCTTACTGAATGCGCAAACGATACGCCGATTGAACGGACACAAAACGTGGGTGTCGAATAAGGAGACTGGCTCTTCTGCGTCGTGCTTTGCACGGAAAAAGTCGTCAATGACGTCACACAGCTCCTCGAGCAAGGGCCATTGGCGTGTTACGCAGTATTTGTTTCACGGAACCAGGTCAGTCTAATGATGCACACCTCGGTCCGGTAGGACCCACGGCGGGTCTTTCGAGACTTGAAATCCTTCAACAAAAAGATGATACGAATCCTAGGGATTCCTCAGAGTTGATTGTCCACTTCGTGCAATCAATACCCTCATAGAGTCCTCCAGGACAGCTTTATCCAGAAGCAGCGACAAGTTAATCTCCTTGTTCGGTCGTATACTGACCACCTTGGCTAATTTGCCTGCCTTCAAGGCACCGCCAAACTCTTCGAGGGAAATTATGTCCAGGTCAAGGACAGCATCCACCGCAGGAATAGCCTCGAGGGTAACATCGCCGTCCTTTATCCCCGCCATACCGTTGACGAGAGTGTATAGCTGTGTGCTATCGTCTACGGTAGACACACCTTGGGTCAGGTTCGACGCCCGGCGTCTTGCAGCTAGCATAAGACGTCGCTGTCACCTCTTCCTAAATATTTTGCTGCTCAGCGGGACCAGTGTGAAAACGAACTATGTGAAAATGATATTATCAACATCATCCGACGAGGAACTGTTTGATCCGCAAGTCGTCGTCCAGTGGATAACGTGCCACTCCACGCATCTAAAAGTCCTTGCCAGAGATGCCTCGGACCTCGGTCGACCATGTCACTCGTGGCATGCAGCGACTGCTTCAAAATGTGAGCAGTGTTCAGTGGGTTACGCGCCACTCCACCAGAAGACGTGCGCGAAGCGCCAAAAATCTTCGACCTTCAATCGATTCACGGCTCATGGCGTTCCAGCCATGCCATACCAAGGATGAGATTATGCCTCAACCCAAGTCTAAGGCTAAGCAGCGTTTCACGCTATCAAATTCAAGAAAATTGACACCGAGGTCCACAGGGACCCTTGTCATAGTGACACGAGTCCCCGTCGCTATGCGAACAGTGATGGTGGCGCTCAATCACGCCCTCAGCGCAGCAGCATACAACTGACATCCTTCGATCGTGGAGCGTCGAGCATAATTACCCGACGCCCCGGAATTGATAAGGATTTTCCACGGCTTCTCAAAGCCCTTCCACGGTCGCTTTTACGACCAGTAAGCCCGGCTTACATACACGTTCCGTGTTCAAGAGTACATAGCTCTTTGGTGCTGAGCTCTACTGCCCTCTATCTCTTTAAGAATCGACAACACTCAGTTCTTCCCCAGTAGGGTGCCCCGCGCCTACTGGGTTTTGTCATTTTCCCGTGACAAACCAGGCTGGTAAGAAGCGGGGCGTCGCTTCGATGAACCTTGACGCGCCTTGCGCCGAAGACAAACAAACCGAAGATGACTAGTGTTCCCACCTTCTTTCTCTGCATAGCTGATATCCATTGGCTCAGGCCCGCTCGACGAGCTCTGACGGTGTGCATTCCAATCAGTTGGGCCAAATTAAAGTTTGATTCGGCATTCAATACCTCATTCACCGCTTCTTAAGTCGAAGACGGATACACACGAAAGACTTTCATTCTGCCCACGCCAGTGCTGAGGCCCTCCATAAAGACAGTCACTGTGACCGCCTCGGGGGGAGAATCAGCTGCCATTCCGGCAATGAGAGTTCGCAACTTTTAGTTAGAGTCCACCAATTTCTTCTTGCTCTGTCAGGCGGCAAGAAAACGGGATCGCACGCGATATGCTCGGTTAGGCGGCGAGATCACTCACAGCTTCGGCTCCAATCAGATAAAAACGCCGCTTCGGCCGAAGTGCCGCACGTCATTGCCCATTCCCGCGCTCGACCCCCGAGCTTTAGAGATAGCTAGCGCCACGCACGGTTGCTCGTTCTGGGGCATGGCGGACGCCATAGCCATCTCGGCTTTTTACACACAGAGCAGGAGATTCTCTTCCCTCCTTACCGTCGACGGTATTAACGCTCACCATTAGCGGCCTTGGTCTGAGGGAGTCATCCGCTGTCGACGGTGGCGTCATGGACGCGGTCGCCACCGACGTCTTCTGCTTGAGGTGCCCTAGCAGAGCCTGGGTTAAGGTCTTGGGTGCTCTGGAGGTCGCATCACTCGCCACTGGTTCTAGTATAGAGCGAAGGATGATGACCTTGGGTAAGCCTTCTCTAAGCAAAGAGCTACGGCAGCCTTGCTGCACTTGGTAGCACTGGTAGTCAATCTACGCCGAGTCGTGACGACTGATCCTCTGTGACGATGTAACAATTCTCCTATTTGCCCAGAGCATGGGCTATAACGCTGATGTCCCTGCTTGGCCCTGAAGGCGCGCAACACCTTTCTTCACAAGGAACTGAAGCGACAAGCGCGCGCGTAGAGGCGATTTCGAGCTATGAAAAAATGGCAAAAAAATGTAAATCTCTGGGGTTTTCCAATCAGAAAGTAAAACCTAATAATTATGAATAACTACTGACAGTCCCGTAGTGGGGTCTTATTACAGTGTAGCCATACCATTGTGTGATTACACCGTCTTGTGTAATCCGCGTCTTTTTACGGTCACACCAACTTGTGTGACCCACCCTTTCATTACAGGGTACGTGTAACCCCGTTACACTAGGGCTCAAGAGGTAAGTCGCTTGACGTGTGACCGGGAGATAGGTACCTAGTTTGTCACATACTGTATCTAACAACAGGCAACCGAAAATAGCAATCACACCCAGAAAGTAGGTCTTCTGCTTTGCCAAATGGATGCGTGTTAGTCGGGTGTGCTGGAGGCCTCACTAACCGAAAGGGCCCCTTAGAGTAGTAAGGGGTATGAAACTTGGTCCCAAAAAAAGTCAGATAGCTATCAGCATCCCGCGCTAGAGAAAGCTTTATTCTACCGTTTGGGTTCCAATAGCTCAAATTTCTTGCGTGCTACATTTAAACTGAAGAAAAATGATACATACCGATTTAAGTCGATGTAGCTTAACCAAACCTGATTCTCGGTACAAACATCTGGTAAAACACTTACAAGTCGACTTTCAGGATACTTGACTATATTTATGTGTTGAAAACGCAAAAGGTAAACGGCATCACTTCTGAGGTGGCACGAGTTTCAGGGCCTCGTTACTACGTGAGAAAGAGAGTCAACTAATACTCAGTGTATCCTATTAATCGTTTCATTGTAGATATAGTAGATGTTTTAACACAAATGCTATTTTTGTTCGTGTAACAAAATTTGAATCACTAGCGAAAATTGAAGCTAAACAACCTGTAAATTATGCGGTCATAATGTCTTTCGAAAGCCATTATGGCAAAAGTTGTCGGCGCTATAGCGCATCTATCCTTGTCGGGTTTTTTGCAAACTTTGTGAGTGAAACAGGAAGCAGTCAAGCTGACAAAAGAAGATTGTCAGTGAAGAACCAGATAAAGGTAGCGTCATTACGTCACTTCATGATTATTCCGCTGATAGTGAAGTTGACTTAGATGATCACATCTGTTGCGAATGTAGCGATAGTGGTTCATATTATTTAATAATATGCAGTAAGTCAGGTCAATCATTAGTTTTATTTGAGTCTGAAAGTTATCTCAAAAGTTGGAAATCAGCTAGTTCGTCCACAGTAATCACTCTGCTTCCGATTACAGGCATTATTAAAGCACTTAGCTATAAACCTGTACTTGCATCATTTCCTATTTGTAAAAGTCCAATGGACTTCTACAGGTAAGGATTACCAACTGATGAGTGATTTCGACATCCAAAGCGACAATGCATTTATAACCTTTTTTGACCTATACGGTCAAACAAGAGTTATTTTACCTTTTCAACTTATTAATATTTCAGGCAGTTTGAAGATTGTATGAAAAGAAAGTCGAAAATTGCTGAGACTTTGGGGAGATAAATAATTCTTGATGCACAACTTCACCCAATCAGTACTCATGGAATGATTTGTTCCAGCAACGATACCAATAGTTGGACGTACTCTAAATTCCATATCCTACCGAAGAGACGCCAACTTTCTCTATCAAATGATACGCATCGTTAATAAGATTGATACTTGGCAGCAATTTGATGAATTCACTACATTTAATAGGAAAAGTCGACGATCATCTTTACGCAATGTGATACATCATTTTCTACTAATGGTAGTAATGACAGCTGCACTTACCCCGCTAACGTCAGTGTCTTCGACCGTCATGAATTCGATTGCTCGTACGTTTATTCAAATAAGTCAAAGTATGTAATCATAGTCATCACATTGACTAGATAATTCAACTTACAGTGCAGTGGAGCTTCGATGACGGTAGAAATGGTTGGGGACAGTCGACGTCGCTGGAAATGGGAGTGGAGGTCGACGCTGGTAGTGGACGACTACGAGGAGTGGTTTTGGATAGTGGAGACCCAAAATTAGCCTTCATAGACTCACCAGAATTGAACGTGTATATTGACGCCGATGAGCGCGATTTTCTTGTTTTTCGAATGATATATCTTGGTCAGTGTGATCTCGCGATGGTATCATTAGAGCGGTCTCCATCCAACCCGACGGTTTGGCCGAATGCCGATCCGCAAAAGTTAAACGATCCCATTCAAATACCTTTTCAATTGCACACAGATGCCTCAGGACAAGATAAAATCTACGCAATACCAGTCTGGAAGCACGTTACAGGCATCATACGTCGCGTACGCTTTCACCCATGTATTTCTCGTTCTTCCGTCACTGGACAAAGCTTTTCAATTGATTGGGTGGCGTTTGCCAAGGCTCCAGTCGTAACTAAAGTTCGTGGCTGTATTGACAAGTATTTCGACAATGGCAAAATTCCTGACACCAGCGACAATATCAGAACAGCACACCTTAATTGCACTGAGGCTGAGCACTGGACAAACGGATTTCATCATTCCTCGGCAGCAGTGTGTTCGACAATGAATCTTCCTCGGGCATCGACATACAATTGCATGCGGGATGGCGGTCAAATGATCACTATCAGTGGCAAACATTTTGGCACAGCTGACGCTGTCATTACCATTGACGGAGTGGATTGTTTGGACGTTGTCCATGTTACTCCTGAAGTGGAATTAACGTGTCGCTTGCCACCAGTAGCATCAAGATGGCTAGAAAATCCGGTGTATCCGTCCGTGGTTCGCGTTCAAAATGGACGATTGCTTCAATTATATGATGATGCCCCCCTGCTATCGTACGCTGCACCAGTGAGCGCACATTCGAAGCCATTGATCTCTAACGTGGCAGCCCATGCATTTGATGTTAATTGGAAAGCACCGGACGATGTTTGGGTCAGCATGACTATCACAGGCTATCGTGTAGCTTGGAAACATTGTACTGATGATTCATTCTCTCCGAATCACGCGACTGTGGTCGGAAATGTGACGTCTACTACGCTCATCGAACTTGCGAGTTCCACAAGTTATCAGGTGAAGGTTACACCGCTCACAGAAGATCAATGGCGTTATTCAAACGAGTGGAAGGACATCGACTTGTACGGACATCGTAAACAACTCCCAAATGCCGTAATTGGTTTCGACTCTGACGTCTCTTCCTGCATGCAAACACTATCACAAGGTATGAACTCTATCAATTATCTATAGGATCGTTCAAGTAATATTCGTGATGATGTCAAAACAGATTTTATATTTCCACACTTCAGCGCCAAACTTCTAACAAATCTCAGCGCACTTCCAGAAGCAATTACTCAACGAACGATTCCGACGCTTGGACCGACCGGTGAAGTTGGAGACCAAGGTCATTTCGGACTATTTTTGAACGGCAATACCCATGTAAGTAAGCCATTTTGGTGACAAAGTGTTCCTATTAGCACAATGATCGGCTGACTCGCTTCAAACAGCTTCAAAACTGCAACGCCTCCACTTCGTGTTGCGACGGTTATAACACGATAGCCCCGAGTAATACAAACGCAACCGTTGCCGAGTGTTCGCACGTGTGTCTCGAGAGCGACAGCAACTACCTCAATGAATCAAATCATACTTTTTTACCTACAAATACCAAAACAGCCGTAGTCAGTCTTAAAGCGCAAGTTTACATCTTCAACAAGTCAACTTTAATACAGCCAGCGTTCGCACCACCAATTTCAGCTCCATGTGGTATGGCATTAAGGCTCACTGCTTCTCAATCCTTTCTCACGGGTGCAGCTTGGTATCCACGACAAATGAATGTTCGAGAAGGCTTCACCACTACTTTCTCATTCGAAGCCACCAATCCTTCAGCTATTTGTCGTATCATGCATAATGTTCACACAAATTGCCAATCACGTGGAGGCGACGGATTTGCGTTTGTCATTCAAAATGATGTACAGCAAGAACTTGCAATGGGATCGGGGGGCATGTCTCTCGGGTATGGTGGTCTTAAAGACGCACTTGCGATTGAATTTGATACCTGGTTTAATCCAGAATTACTGGATGTCTACGAGAATCACATCAGTGTGCACGTTAGTGGCGTTGGAGGGACTTTGCTGCCTAACCATACTCACTCACTAGGCGCTACCAGTAATCTTCCAGATTTAGCAAAGGATGTTCATAACGTTCGAATCGTGTACAAGCCCAATCTGGACGAAAACATGTAATTTGCTTTCGTAATGTTTAATGAAGGAATTAAGTTATTAGTAATTGTATTTGTGCAGGCTGTTTGATGAAGCTTTCACCACCAGCACGCTCGCTGGATACTTTTTCTCCTCAGGTGCATGGCGATCGGGTATCGGACTACTAGCGATTTATGTGGACGATATGGACAGCCCTGTGCTCACGGTGCCATTACGAATTGAAAAAACGCTTGAGCTTTTCCATGGTCGGGCCTGGGTCGGCTTTACTGGAGCCACAGGGGCAAATGCATGGCAAACACTCGATATTTTGTCATGGAGTTTTGAATCCTTACGCCATAATATTGTTACGACAAAACCGCTTACGATCTGAATCCCGTAAGGCGAGGTACAGCATCTGTTTGATTAATTTCTAGCAAAGTCAGTCTTAACAAACAAAGCGACTGATTTATCTTGATAGACAGATTGATTGATCAACATGTACTTGAGTTTATTCTCCGACTTTTCTTAGTATAATTGCTCTCCTGCTCTCCATTCAAAAGCGTGCGTAGACCTCTTGTTTGCTCACGAATCTAATAAGTATTTGGTTTTAACTGCACAAGCCGAAACAGACAACAAAGCGACAGTACGCATTGCTCCATCTCGAAGTGCTGTCTTCATCCCACCATTTCACGCTCCTAGCGCATCCATAAAACTGTGCAAGGGAAAAAAGTAGTCCCCAATTCAGTTTGTGTTTCACAAAACCTACGCTGACATTTCTAATATGATATGCCGTTCTGACGAAGCAGCTTCTCTAGCTGTGCAATTCGAGCGTTCGCCGCCTCCAATTCAGATTTAAGCTTTCCTTCAGGTGTACTGTCCGACTTACTACCTCCACGGGCAAAACGAGCGACGCGAGCTGCAATACCAGCACCCACGCTGCTTGTTTTGGATGCAGAGCGATTACGTTTGCCGTCATTGGTTATTTTTCCCTGCAGTTCAGGACGAAGGGACATCAAGACCGGCGAGTTATCGGCACCGTTGAGCCAGTCGTCAGCAGACATTGAAGGAATACCGGCGTACGTGTCAGGAAATATATCATCTTGGAAAGCGTCCGATTTGCGCGGCACAAATACATGCAGCGGCTCAATCGCATTCGACGTGAGCTTCAGCAGACGTGTTGTCTCACACTTCATAATATCGCAACCACGTTTAGGAATCATTGCCATACCCTTTGCAGAAGTTGTCGAGCGGTACTCGCTTATGGGAAATGCAAATGGTTCGCCCTCTGACATTTCATAGTAGCGAATGTTACCATCACCTTTACCACAAAGGTATAATAGGTTTGTATCGGGGTCGTAGAATGGCATGATGACACCTGCCGCTTGATCAATATCCACCTTCTTGAGCTCCTTGTCCAAATTACGAGGATCCCAGACCTTAAACTGACGCTGACTTTGGCGCGTAAAACCCACCGAAACAAATGTCTCTTTGTCACCAAGAAAGCTCATTTTGACACTTTTGGTACCCATGTGAGCGTTATCTTTTTGCAAAGCAAGTTGGCCGGAACGGGCATCGTATAGACGTATAACCTTATCCTTGCACGAAGTAGCGAGCAAACTGCCAGTCCAGCTCCAAGCCAAGTCCTGAATCAAGTTTTCTCCGTGGTCCTCCATTTTTACAGTCTCAGAACCTTTTTCAATGTCCCATAATCGCACAGAAAAGTCGGACGACGTACTGGCCAATACATTGTTGGCTGTGGGATGAAATTTAATGAGTGTAACCTTACGGCCATGGCCAGTCAAGTCAACGAGCGGGTCTACGCATGTTTCAGTCAAACCTCCTTCAGGAATACCCCATACCTTTACCGTCGAGTCGTCCGAGGCTGAAGCGATTAGGTGCTCGTGAAAAGGATTGAAATCAAAGTCCAAAATTGCGCCTCGATGACCCGAAATGAGTGGAAAGTCAGGATCGAATTTGCCTACCTTTTCATAGGGCACCACAGCCATAGCGCCGCCACCAGCTTGAATAGAGACTGCAAAGAACTTTGTATTGCCCTTGATATAATTTTGTTCTCCTGTGGCCGTGGCTAACCGCACATTAGTGTAACATGACTCGAGCTTAGCAGGCTCAATGTACACGTGGCGGAATTTGCTCTGGCGCACAAAATGACTCATAATACGAAACTGTAGTGCTCTACGATCGAGTTGTTGTAACCTAATGGAAATTAGAGAATCACAATATTATCAGTACAAGTTTTCATTACATTAAAGAAAGTGATAGCATTCATTCCGCCTTGTCGTGTCCGCAATGCCATTCACACTCTGAGATATCAGATCTTGAGTTATAAGCGGCAATTGAGGCACATACTTGTAGAGAGACCACACGACTCAAAAATTTGTGGACACGAAAGGATGCACCGCAAAACGCAGTGTTTAAGTCGCGTAAATCTCTCATAAGGTCGGACAGACGTTCGTGATTTTTACTCACCTCGACGCGACTTTCTTGAATATGCACAGCGGGGGGAACCCTACAGCTCGACAAGAAGTACTGTGAGAGACACGAAGACAGAATAATATGCATTTGGTGATTTGCTGTTGTTGGGTTGAGATGTTAGAAAGAGACGAGACTAGATTACAAATGCGAGGGATATATACGACTATACAGAGGAAAACACTTACGACAAAATGACCGTTTCTAACTGGTTACGACGCAAGCGATGTAACTTAAAGGAATACACTCAAGTTCAAGAGTTTGCGTTTGTCTTTGCCACGAAAAGATAATGAGATGCATAACGAATCTCTCCCTGGCTATCACGCCGATCGATGCTAAAAAAGCGTGACATGCTGTTGAAATATTTCTTGCGGATTTGGACAAGCACGAAATTTCGCCTTAGTCCGACGTTTGTTTTCTTCGTTCGTTTGAAATTCCCAAGTTTCAAGCTGCTGTTTTGTTGTGGTTGATAACAGTATAGAACTGTGCAGCGTTGTATAACTACATGTATATTTGAGTAAAATATTTTGAGCTGTGCCTTTATATACTAATTGATACGCGGTCTAATAAAGTTTGGAATGATCGACAATATTTCACAAAGAACAATGCAAACAGAGAAGCGTATGAGAATCGAATCGACAGATGGAAATATGGATCTGACGACGGAGCTGTTGTGCCGCCAAGACTTTGTCGACATGAATCAAGGTGCGCTCTACTTTCCTGTTCTTCTTCACTTCACGTGTCTCTTACCTTTTGCAACATAGAGATGCACGAGTATGACGAGATGCGCGAGAACATAATCAAGCGGTCGCGAGAGATTCTTAAGGCCAGGTACAGTTTTGGACAGTGCACGATTCGCCATGTGACATAAGCGATGCAGCAAGTCACCAACAGCAATCATCTACAGTTGCAGTACTTACTCACACTCTACGCCAATTTTTGACGATACCACACACAGCAAACAGGCGATCTTTGCGTTGCATCGATCGGACAGAGCCGAAGCCTTGAAGCTGTTGGGCAACGCCGAAAGGGTGAGACTTCCGATAAACTGCAACGCACATTCATTTATATAGAGTGACTGGATGTGTGTTAATCGTGACAGGTAATTCCAGAGTTAGTGAAGCTGACGGAAAAAAATGCGTCGCTTCGAGACGGTGCGCTCTCATCTTCTTTAGAGGAATATGCAGAAGCCAAATGCTTTTATCACTACCTGGATACCAAATGTTTGCTGCCACGTCGTGATGTACCAATTGTCCTCATGAACGAGTATCTAGGCGGTGTCATTGACTTTACTGGTGAGATTCAAAAATATGATTCTTGTTTAGTGAGCTCACAACTTTTGCAGGTGAATTGATGCGCTATGCAGTTGTAAAGGCGACAGCGAGAGAGGTAGATGAAGTGATGCGATGCAAGGACATGGTTGAGGCCATTTCCGGTGAACTCATCCAGTTTGACTTTCGGAACGGACCACTCCGTCGCAAATTTGACTCAGTCAAATACAATGTGCGGAAATTGGAGGTATATTTAATATGGAGGTGAAGGACAAGTAATGTGGTGCAATTAACATTTGGCTGCTCGTTATCTATGTACTCAACTAGAACACGCTGTATGAGCTATCGTTAGTGACAAATTCGGGTCTGACTTTGCAGGCGCATTCGGTGCTAGAAGGACCGGTGGTTTCGGTTCGAGAGAACGAAGAATAAATTGGTGTCGTTCAAAAGCATTAATATTGGTTAGCTTACAAGAATGCAATCTGGAGGGTGTCGCATTTAAATATAATGAGTTGGCAGATTTTGAGCAAGACTTGTTAGCACAACCTCCTTCCGGCAATGGTATGATGAGTTCTGTCAAAAAAAATGCCTTGAATTACTAAAAGCTGCTCGTATACCTGGCACCACTACTTCAAAAATTTGATACATTGACCCGAGGAGTTGCAAATCGGCAACGCGAAGTACACTTTATTATAAAACTGCTATCTTGTAATCAATGCCCCTGTTGTGACGAGATGCCCTGTTTCGACTACTGTCAGCCAACGCACAGCTCCCAGCAGGCCTTTGAGCTAATTGCAAAGTCAAAAAAATGTTCGATGCAGTAGGAGGCATCAGAAATGTCATGCACGTTGTTAAAACTGCGAGATTGGCTCCATTCTCGTGCGTGGCTTGACCACTATATTGCCTCAAGAATGAGTATGCTCGCTGCAAGGTAAGCTGTTAAAAATCAAGAATCGGCAGTTATCCACACAGCGGAAAATGGCGTGGGTGTCTGCATTTACGACGCTACACCACAACGCTTATCCTGCTTGAGTCAACGTTCATACCCATACTGTTCAAGACGCCTCGTAGAAGCATTCAACCAGCAAAATTGCAACTTCTTGCATGTTCAAATATCAAAACCCGTTATTTATCTAAATGTCAGCGCAAAGACTTGGGAACCTCTCCAACGTTCCTTATTTCGATAGAAATTCTAGCCGCATTGCTCTCGCTTTGCAGCATACCAACTAGGCGTGGCAAATTACCCATTTCATGTTCGTGCGCTTGAAGTCCAGCACACTTCTCTTTGCGGTTTCGCAAATGTCCAAGCAGTAGATGTGAGGACCAGTCAATCCTTTGTCTTGATAAAAACATTACCGCACTAACGCGATGCTGGACGACGCTAGTAAACGTTTCGCTGTGGCAAGAACAATATGAAAAAATTGTCCCATTCGCGCGGAAAAATTAAGTGCTTGAACATGCTTCACCGCATCACGAAGCTCTAAAAACGCCGAACGACACAATTTACAATCAACACATGCATCACACAGCCAGTGAGCTGCGCATACATAGAGTGCTCCGACTTTGTGGCCTTAAAAGAATTGCAGGTAAGCGCTCCAAAAAATCGACGATACCGATACGCGCTTTGCATTTGCTCAGTCGCTGGCCATGCCTTGCGTGCATGCCCATTTAAAATTTTCAAGGCAAGATCTGGACGAGCTGGTGCAAGAAGAATATCCCGCGAAATCGAACTTGCAAACAGATAGCTATAATGCAGCGCTAATAATCGTTTTCAACTCTCAAATGAGCGTTGCTGTAGTGTCATGAGCCTGCTAAATGAGCAACTGAGCAATTACCACCCAGTCGCGAGATCAATGTCGCCGAGAAACTAATAGATATTTCCACCTTGCTCCAGCTAGTTCTCGTCAGTTCGCGGATTTATGCATGTCTTATAGGTTCAATAAATACTTTCCACTGCACAAGTGCCATTCGGTTCGACATATATTCGAGCGTCATGTCTTACAGTGTAACCGTACGTCGCATTCAAAAACGACGAAACGTCAGCGAGAGAAACTAGAACATCCTGCATCTGCTGGTGTTAAACGCTACTGAATTGTTTTTCAGGCTCTGAGACAGCAGCGTGTTTGAGCATTTCTTGAATCAAAAGCAGCATGATCGCGTAGCACGTGCCCTGTCGCCATAAATGGCATTTCTTCTCGCTCTATTAACGTCATAATGCCTCTCAATATAGTCGTAATGTCAAACAGATCATGCTTTGACTTGTCACGGCTTCCATAATCCTCCAAGTGCTGCATAGAAACATCTCGAGAAAGCAAGTGACATCTAATGAGTTTCAATATTTGCTTTGCATGTAAAAGCAAAATGCAGATCTAAAACGACAATCATCCGTAAGCTAAAAAAGTGGCAAGGAGTTAAAGATGACTCAAAATGACTGTTCCATCTTGAAACCAATCTGCTTCGTTGTCTCGCTAATAACTTCCTTTTCGTGTAAAAATTTGAAATCGTTATCGTTCACAAGTCATGATCCTCCACTCGAAGAGCAATTATTGCAAACAGATCGAGAATTCATGACACGACCAAGTGCAATTGATGGTATAAACGAATATGCCACAACGAGTTTTTCACGCTGTATACTGATTGAGTTCTGATTCAGCTTCTTGTTAACGATAATATGTGTACTAAAGTTTTTGTTTATGCCAAATGAGCCGGTCTTAAAGTTACGTAAAATGTATAAACAAATGCAATTTTTCTAGACAGCAAAATGATCATTTATTGCAAAAGAACCGATCGCCATAGAGTTACTACTCATAACCCTCCCTCACACTAATCAGTTTCTGAGCTCTCGATTTAATGGCGGCCGAGAACGTACCATGGGCGGCAGCCATCCTTTGCTACATTCAGTATGCCATCCTCATTACCTTTGGACATCTACGTGATCATGCCGGTCGCATTTTTGGTGGCTCTCGGTATTCAGATCATTCGAAGAAGGGTTACGCGCCATTACTTGTGGCTTTTGAAAACTTTTATACCAAGCGTATCTATCACCGTCTACAAGATGTCTTTAATCGTCCTGTCACCGGTCCTCCCGGTACGCTACGCTCTTTCTGCTCAATTTTCCCGCTTTCCCTCGCGTACTGACCTCCATATTTTGAAACAGGAGCACACATCGACCTAATCGAACGCTACTCAGTAGACGAGAACAAGACGTTACATAATAAGGATGGGTGTATCCAGAAATGTCTTAATCTTGGTTCGTATAACTATCTTGGCTTTGCAGACGACTGGATGAAAACGTGCAGTAAAGACGTCTTTCCTGCTGTACAACAGTTCGCATTGGCTTCGACGGTCCCACCGATGGAATTTGGTACTACAACAGTTCATATTGCATTAGAGAAAGCATTAGCTAAATTTATTGGCAAAGAAGCAGCTCTTGTCTATAATATGGGCTATGCTACTAACGCTACCAGTATTCCGGCGCTCACTGGCAAGGGTACGTTGATTCTAAGTGACGTGCTGAATCACACATCTATCGTTAACGGTGCTCGCGCGTCGGGGGCTTCGGTTGGTATATTCAAACACAATGATCCGAAACATCTCGAGAAGGTTCTCCGAACGAAAATAGCGGAAGGTCAGCCGCGGACCCATCGTCCATGGAAAAAAATAGTTGTGATGATTGAAGGAATTTATTCCATGGAGGGTGAGCTAGTGCGTCTTCGAGAGATGGTGGATTTGACGAAGAAGTATAAGGCATACATTTACGTCGACGAAGCTCACAGCATTGGCGCACTGGGCAACACTGGTCGCGGTATCTGCGAATATTCGGGTGTAGATCCGAGCGAGATTGACATTTTAATGGGCACATTTTCGAAAAGTTTTGGTGGTATGGGTGGATACATTGCAGCGTCAGAGGAGATTATTAATTTTGTTCGAGCCTCGAGCTCTGGTGCGATCTACGCGACCAGTTTGTCTCCGGTTATTGCGCAGCAAATCCTAACGGCTCTCAATATTATTGCGGGACTAGATGGATCAGACATAGGGCGACAAAAGATTTTGTCGCTGCGTGAAAATAGCAATTACTTTCGTCAGAAGCTTATCGACATGGGTGTAATTACACTGGGCGACTTTGACTCGCCTGTGATTCCAGTAATGCTGTATCATATGTCGAAGGTTGGTGAGTTCTCTCGCGAGTGCTTAAAACGCAACTTGGCTGTTGTGACGGTCGGATTTCCTGCAACTCCGCTGCTACTCGCTCGCGTTCGATTCTGTATCTCAGCTGCGCACACGCGAAAGGATATGGACATGGCTTTGGAGGCGTTAAAAGAAGTTTGTGACTTGTGTAATATCCGCTTTCAGAAGAAAGCTTACTCCTAGAGGAACGTACTCGATACAATGCTCACTTGATGCACCCCTTATATTGCAACGAAAACAACAATGATACTTCGTATCATTTATTTCTGCAGGGTATATTATTCCTTTCGCTTTTAATACTTGACGTGATTTATTGTCTGCTTATATTCGGTCTATCATGGCGCCCAACCTCATGATGATGGGCGTAACGCTTATGCTAGCGTTCGCCACACGTTCTGTACTAGACACAGAGGATTCTTGTACGTTAATCTCGCTAACACAGTCGCGCATTTGATTAGTATCACTAACAAGTTGTAATAATTACTGTGATAGTCCAAACGGGCATTGTGCGTGGCTTGTATGGGGTCTCGCAATTCGTCTGCTACTGTGTGCTAGTATATCTGTATGTCAAGACTTTAAACAACACAGAGCCTGGTGTTGTAACTGTGAAGGAGGATCTCGGCTTTGGTCAAACTGGGGATCGCGACGAAAAGATTACAGTAGCTGAGCATGACCAACGTGCCGTCATAAAGGAGCTTCAACGCGTACGTTGCTAGAAATGCAGAAGTGACATCTTGGATGATATTCATATTCGTACTGTATCGCATATTTGTTAGACTGCGCTGGGTACATTGATGACGCTGTTGATGCATTGGAAGTGGGGCTTTTTTCCACCTCTTGTGATCCAAACTGTGACACAGCCTGTTAATTTATTCCAGGCGCCTATAGTCAAGGTAATATTGATGGGCGAGCGTGCGTGGGGTGAGCTGCGTCGCCCATGGTTAAATCGCAATGACATGAGCAAGTCAATCAACTCATGGAACAACACTATCTTGTCAGCAATGGGCGAGTCACCTGCTAAGATTAATAAGAAGGCAAGCAAGAAAGCTGCGAAGCGGAAAAATAAGTAGGAGAGATTAAAGTACTCAATGGTTTCATGAGTCAGTGTTCTTCACGAACGTCTTAGTATTGACAGCTAGTAAGCTAATCCTATAGACAAATTAGGAATCTCGCTCGTATTTCATAGTGTTTGAAATTTCGCACGAATTACCGGATACGAAACTTGAGTGGCTGAGATCTTGCAAAAGTCCCATTTAATGAATATTATTGCATCATAGATTTATCCTAATTATTGCAGTAAATGAAGACAATTATTGAGAGCACACCGTGGTGACATATCAGATGTAGTTTGATACCCGCTTATAGCGCGCTATATCCACAAAGGTTGACTCAGGTTGAATGTTCATGCACACATACGCCAGGAATAGTGGGTGAAACACAATATGCGACGAACTGTGGTTGGGACCGTATTGAAAGGTATATACCCATTATATATTCTCCTCGAACATAAGCGACGCTTTGAATCAACCAGTGGATGATTAATCAAAAAATATCCATTATTAAACGGCAGGGATCAGTGTAATAAGACTCCGTATAGATGATACTCTCGTGACCCGTGGGCTACCAGCACCACGCTATCGATTACATAGAGCGGATAAATAGTGAAGCAGATATATCAGGACTACTTTAAGCGGGACCTCACTCTTAGTATGGCAATTTTGAAGGGAGAGTTAACGAAGTCAAAATTGCTATACTAAGTGCGAGGCCCCGCTTGCACAGAAATAAATTCATTTTCTGTGCCTTTGTAACATGGACTCGAGGAGTCGGTTGCTATGAAATTCGCAAAGCTTTGTGTGAGACTCACGTATTACTCATCCAGAGCCAAAAATACACTTGTTTATATCATTCAAACCACGCAGCCTCTCGGACACTAATCTTCACGTCTCGAACAGATGTCTGTACGCTTAGTATAGATGAATACATCATGCCCTCATGCTTTGCTTTACTATACCAGATATATCTTAAAAACAGGTCTGTGCGTATGTGTGATGCGGCAAAAAAAAAAAACTGTATCACTAGACGTTAGAACGGCGCTGGTGCGTTTGACAGCTCTTGAAACTCCAAGCATGTCACTACAGTCTCTTGTAAGCACCTCTGACTTTCCATGCAATAGATCGAGGACACTGACATGTGCTAAAAGTCGTGCTTGTCAGTAGAACGGCCTCTTAGGATTCGGTGGTGGCCCCGAAATGGTAGCTGTATTTAGCTTAAGGCAAGCTATCACATTTCAAAAGCATTTCAGCTGCAGAAGCCGGCGCAAAAAACTCTCCCACCCATCCTGCTGTGTGCTTTGAATTTATGAAAGCAATTATAACGTCACACTATTCTTTTGATGGTGACAAATGACGGAACATTGGTTTCAAAAAGAAGAAAACTACATGACGCTCTTCCAAACCGCGGGCGAAACGCGTGACTCTCTCGTCAGCACATGCATGATCTGATTCGCGAACTATGTGCTCTTCAAGCGTCCTCATGACGAGTGACGAGCTAAAATTGCCTTCGGCACTACTCTTGCACATATACTATCTGAGATCAGCCACCGGATAGGGAGGGAGACTCACATCCCTATAAACTCTATTCAGGAGCGAATAAATTTTCTCGTTGCAAATTCCTGGTGCTCGATGGACATGTCACCCAAAGTTGCTGACTCAAATGCTGACAAAATGTAGCGATTGCTCTAAACCGCAATCGCTACATTTTGATAAGAGAGAGTATTCATCAATTACATTCGGTGTGAGCTACAGTCTCCTGACTTCAAACAAATTTTGCTCTGGAGGCCGCGAAAATTGCTTACTCCTTTCTGACGCGCCAGATAAAGATTACCTGGGGACCTGAGCTTACTGATGCTGCATAGTTAACCTCTAATAAACATTTTGAGCCTTTTATTTACCGTCTGATCAATGATTTAAATAAACTATAGCATACTAGAGCTTTTGCCTTCCAAGCAGGACTCAAGTCTCTGATCTGGATCATAGCCGACTACTTAGGTCACTCCTGTGTCTTGCACTGAAGCCACCAGGCATCATTTCAGCGCCAAAATGCTTCTGCATCCTAGCATGGGTGTGTATATGACTCACGAAAGCTACATAATGAGAGAAACGCGTTGCGATGAAGGTTTTGACTGTTTTCTCGATCCATGGCGCACGGTGTTTCACCTATACAAACTCAAATGTAAGCAATATGAAAGCTTGTAAGCTCTCAAATTTAGAGGGAGATACAAATATGCATTTGAGAGTTACACTTAAGGGACTCTCAGCAAGACGTACAGAGCTTTCGGTGTATTCAACAATCCTGCAGGAAGTCTACTATTATCAATAATCGTCCGTCGCTAACGATTGCGCGACATCCCTGAAGTTCCAAGACCCCCTTCAATTTCACGACTCCATGATATCCGAAACGTGTATGCTAAAAACCAATAACCTGAGCTAGCGTCCTACTCAGATCGTTGGTCAGATAAAACGCCTTACTAGCATATTGAATGATATTTTCTTATACACTCGTACGGAGTGGTTGCGGTTCCGGGGTCTACGATGATCAACGCAGTACATGCCTTTTCTCAGATTGTAATTATGATAGTTAAATCAGACTTCACCCCCGTGAAACGTGTAAGGCTCGTTTTTAGCTGGCAGTACTATTCCTGCCGTTGGTCGAAGGACTCTCACGAGTGGTTCGTAGATCGACCTTGTGCGAGAGCTTGGCCTTTCGTACGCCTTTCCCTATAGGTTAGGAAGCACAAATCATATTTAAACCATGCGAGCTCCACGGCATTGCTCGGATGTTTAGACATTACTTCTATCCTCCTCAACTTGGCTATGAGCCATTGCCACTACCCCCTGAAAGATCCCACCTCCCTCGTGTCAACCGGTTCTCGCAACTCAAAAGTATTGTTTGACACTCAATACTAATGTTAAAAAGTTTTATGATGAATGCATTTCGTCTCAGTTCAGCCGTTTTGTACATATTTCCATATAAATGCTACTACCATTTCCAGATGTGAGTCTGTCGTCATCCTAGCTATAAAATCTTTCGTCTCATAAATGTAGCTAGTTGAGTAACTTTTCTCTCTCTTGTCTGGTGAATTATATCTTGATCGCACCTTGTATGTCGGGCTTGGAAGTGCAAAACCTCGCGGTGTCTGTCGCTCGGATGGCATCAATAATTACTTATTTTGTCTTTCGTCTACTGACATCACAACAGTAAATAAAACTATTTTTGTATTGCTACGATAAAAGCAATAATAGGAAACAATTAGGTCATTGGAAGATACGATAAAACAGATTGCGCGACACTTAAAGTCGGATGCAAGATTATTTTGGAGTCAAGGATATAATCATTCTTAGCACTTTCCCTTCGTACCTACATGGAAACAGACCGTGTCTGCAACTGCGCGTCACACAAAAGGCCCGGCAAGACTTGCCTCGCCGAGCCGATAAAATCATTGGACGTGACTCATTTCGCCCAGTAACAAAAGCAGCGGTTACTACGATCATCTTGAGCACTAATCACATTGAGAACTATATTTTGTTTAATTAGTTTAATTCCAAAAGGGTGGACGATCTGCACGTTCACACCAATAACGGTTGTATTCTCAGAACCGCATTCACAGAGGAGGTAAATCTTCGGTGTAAAATGCTTACTAGTGGGCAAGTTGTCACATTGATCTCCCATTTTGGAGTCACATCACTAATATGGATGAGAGTACGCATTATCAGAAAAGACCCATTGATTCTGTACTTACCTGAAAAGCAATTTGCCCTCGTGAGTTAGCTATTGTAAAAAGGAGCATAGAAACTACCCAAATTAACACATTCAGTGATATCGTTAAAGACTGCCCCAAATCAACAGTCCTATCTAAATGTCGTTCGGAGTTTGCGCAATTCGTGCAAAGGGGGAGACTCGAGCGTAGCATTTCATTTCTTTCAGATAATCTATACGATGGCTTCTTATGGTGAGGTAATCCAATCTCAACATAGGATCGCTGTCTTTTCGACATACGAGGCGTTTTTCATTCAAACAAATTATGAGTTGGTCTTCGGAACGTAATACGATATATGCCATAATCGGTAAACATTAGGAGTAATATGATCAGGCCCGTTTAGCCTTTCGTATCGAATGAAAATTAAATGGGATATTTATAGTTCTTGGTACATCCTTCTCTGACGCGATTTCCGAAATTGATGAAGAAATTAGTACTGATGGTCTCTGAATTTTCTTTGAATTTGGGATGTTTGAGTTGCAGCGATTATAAATCTGTACCGGAGGAAGTCTAGATTTAGATCTAGGTCTAGATTGTGTTCATATAGATTGCCACTGTGTAATCATCCAACGGCAACTGTACAGAGTACCATAACTGCCGAGGACTCCGAAAAACAAATCGAAGTGGTCCGTGAAGCTCATGGGATGTTAGACTCGCGTCATATATTAGTATTAATCGTTGAATATCATATATTTTAAATAGTGAGCTAAAGTATACATAGATTTGATCTTATGGTATTTTAAATTTAAGTATGACCAAACAAGTATAAGTTATTTGAGAGGTCTACCACCTCGCGACTGGCTAGTGCTTTTGAGCCCATTTTCAACGCGGTGTATGGTCACACGCTTTGAGTCAAAGCTTCTGTGCATAATATACGTCGACCTTGTTGCAAAAAGCTCGTACGGGAGCAGATTATGCCAACCAGATAAAGTCTATGCTACATGAGATCATCAGTGTGTCAGCTAAGTAATAGTCCATAGGACGGAATGTAATGTGCAGAAATTCAGACACCAAGTGTCAGCACTCAACCTTTTTATTGTGTGTTGCAACTCTTACAAGGAGGTATCTCGAACTCTGCATTTGTCAAATAATACGAGTCAATAAGCCATAAATAATCCATATCAATCAAGGATTCAATTCAATTGATTTGCTCAAGCTAGATACTTTACTGGTCCAAACTTAACCCTTCATATAAGTGAGGGCAGTGACCATCAAGTCAGTGCCAGAGGCGAAACAGTGGTGAATGTTGCTGCAGCTTTGATAACAAACCACTCGATGTCTTTCCTTTGACCGTGATCTGAAGTTTGAAACGTCTAAGTGGGACAATTTCGGCTGGCTTGATTTGGTATGACATCGAAGACCACCTATGCGAGCACATGCGCTGAATATTATGGGGACTTGCCCCCACTCAGAATGTAAATGCAATCGGTTTACCGTGCATATGATAAAGAAAAAGCTTGAAGCAAAGAGCCCGCGTCAGCAAACGCACGGATATGGTCAGATATTCTAGCCAGAAGTGGAGCTCGAAGCTCATATCGCAACGATCTATCAAAGCACTCTGCTAATTCAAGGTTTATTTAAATGCGAATTAATCCTACTTTAATTATATCTAATGTAGGTTTCTTTGGTGGTTGACTCGAGG
>NW_020187732.1:1765502-1765730 GCF_900000015.1 Plasmopara halstedii | reverse complement strand
TTTCCCCAAAATATTGATCCAAAAATGCAGCCATTTCTGTCAAAAGCACGGTAGAACTAATGGAGACGTAACTGGAAATGTAGTTAGAATACCGTGACTTTCGAGATTGTAAGCATTTTTGATGAAGACTTAGTGATCGAAGACCTCCAAAGTTTAGACATGCAAGAGTGTTGCGTCTGGTACACGACACATTACCGTTGTCGATCTTTGACCCATATAAGGTGGCGG
>NW_020187732.1:1765427-1765492 GCF_900000015.1 Plasmopara halstedii | reverse complement strand
TGCTCACTAGGGGCCTGAAGAATATCTGGAGTCGCGAGTAGCATCACCCCCCATTTTTAAATGGT
>NW_020187732.1:1765104-1765417 GCF_900000015.1 Plasmopara halstedii | reverse complement strand
ATCAGCGCTCAGAAGGAAAGTGTATCATTATCAATGTTATATCTGCATCGTTGCGACGATTAAGTGTCATTAAATGACAATTTTTTTTAGAGAGATGCTCCAGACGATGGTGAGACAACACTCAGCTATTGTGTCTAGTCTTTAAAGACCATTTGCCAAATATTTGATCATTTATTTACTATGAAAGCTTTTAATTCGTACGCGTAATAAATGTTAAAGCTAGCCAAGACTTCTTGCAAAATTGAACAAGTCAACTGGGTGAGAAAATAGAGATGTGTGTAGGAGACGTGAAATTATCGAACCTTATCCCTGA
>NW_020187732.1:1764867-1765094 GCF_900000015.1 Plasmopara halstedii | reverse complement strand
TTAGCCTGTTGTTGCTATACGTCACCGCCACATATCACTGCACTTTTGATCGCTGCAACGCCACTCTAACAGACTAAAGATCTATTGCTAATGAATATTGTTTCATTTGATGTAGATTGCTTTGTAGGCGATGCGTACGTCTAAAGGACACGATCGAGTGCAGTAAGGCAGTGACAATTTCGTTTAGCCTGTTGTTGCTATATATCACCACCATATATCACTGCACG
>NW_020187732.1:1757425-1757496 GCF_900000015.1 Plasmopara halstedii | reverse complement strand
CGATCTTGACTCCAACGCCGTAATGAGAAACGCAAACGAGTCACTCAAACTTCCAAGAGGCGTGATAACCA
>NW_020187732.1:1757125-1757346 GCF_900000015.1 Plasmopara halstedii | reverse complement strand
AGTCATCCGCAGTGACCGGAGCGCCCACTGCATCTAGCTGCTCCGCCAGAGTCTTCATTTTGTTGATGTGCGTGAGCACATCATTACCTTCATCCATCTTGGCTGTGAAGAAATGACGACGAAGAAAGAGCTTATTAGCAAGGTTGTTCTTCTCATAGTGACATTCAAGGCGCGACCATGCATCATACGCTCTACTTGCTGACCGCACTAGAGGCAGTTGT
>NW_020187732.1:1756762-1757115 GCF_900000015.1 Plasmopara halstedii | reverse complement strand
CAACTTGGAACCCCATTATCTAAAGCAAACGATCAGAACCAAGACCGATGAAATCCACGAAAAGCCGGGAACGGTGGCGAATGTCAACCAGTTTGTTTCGGCATTAGACGTATTCGTGGGTAATAAGTGATAGTTGTATGTTCAAATACGTTACGTGCCTGGGCAATACAACCAAGTAGATAAGGTTGAGGAGGTAAATAAAATCATGAAATCAAGAACAATTCATGCAAAGCAAGGTGTTAATGATATGAAATGGTGTTAAATCTTGGTTTCATATATTTGAATTTTACATAAACCTGTCGTTCCAACCGTAGCTTCTATTTTTTTCGCCAATAAGAATTGAAATAGATTGA
>NW_020187732.1:1756521-1756655 GCF_900000015.1 Plasmopara halstedii | reverse complement strand
CTGTCCCGGGCTCACCATCAAGGTGGAGCGGCGGCCGAAAACGGTCACTGAACCGGGGGTTACACGTGGGGTACATATGGGTTGCGTGTGGGTCACATGCAAGCCGCACCTAGGTTCCAGGTGCATATCCAACA
>NW_020187732.1:1693748-1756511 GCF_900000015.1 Plasmopara halstedii | reverse complement strand
GAATGTTATTGTTCTACTGTTGATCGCCACTGGTACCATGCCAATTCTAATTTACAACTAATCAGCGTTTCAGAATCTAGAGAAAATACAACTTCGGTTGCATTTGTCCTGTATTATAAGCAAACATGTACTCAATTGGCCAGACAAGACAACGCGAGTTTTTGAAAAGGACTTTATTCTTGTGTACTTGAATTACACACATTTGGTACAATCGTATTAATACGATACGGAACATTTGAGCGACATTCACAACTTTGGTTACCCGGAGCCACGGATTTATGAGGATGATGGAGATCGAAAGAGAAAAAGTTTATGGTACATGTGGGCTGCTAGTCGCAAAGAAAACAAAAAGACAGCTTTGTGAACAGTAGAACGTACAAAGTTGGTGTTCGTCTGAATGAAATCAATACTCAATATGTGTACTTTTGAATCACCACAACAAATTAGTTGGTTATCTTATAGGCTCCTAACAGAGGTGTGCGAACCCACCCAGTGTTTATGTTGACGCGAACAGTGAAAGTCGAAGCTACTCTATGCAAAGGGCACGACAACCTCGTAGCATTCGGAAGCATTGTGGTCAAATCAACGGCCGATTGCTTTAGCAGGGTGCACTTGACCGCCTCTCCAAAAGCTGTCAACCGTACGCATCGATGGGCGACGAATCTAATGTGAAGTAAAGCTTTCACCCCGCGAGGTCGGGATCAGAAGCCGGGAATGAAGACTCGGTCAGCAAGCCAGAGGTTACGGACTTGCATGCTGTAAAGAAGGGGAATATATCCTAGATGCTGAGCAGCCCTGTTCCGGGCATTATCGAGCCTTGAATATTCCTATTAGATTAAAAACCGTCGTCGCAGTCACGATGGACATGCGACTGTCGAAAACAATAAGCAGTAAGCGGTAAGCGGTAAGCGGTAAGCGGTAAGCGGAGGCACCGAAAATGCATAATACGGATTTAATATCTGTGCATCTTGCGACGAATACACAGGCAAAACTGTTGAGGTAGTGTCAAAACTTTAGCTGAGCGCTTTGACGGCGCCAAACATTGTTTTTCCTATTTAAAACTTGAACTCATTCTACGCATGATCTGGTTAAAACGTTGCAAGCCATGTGTCGCCAGGAAAATAAAAAATAGGTGCCGAGTAGAACGAACCTCTCCGATCGATCTTTAAGGATTCATGACTAAAGCTATTTCAGTAATCAGAAGTATTTGTATCGGTAATTACTCGCAGGACAATGGATTGACAAAATCCTCTAGCAATTGGATTGATAGGTGCCTTGAGCCGGGATGGAGAAGCGGTAGTGACTCGAAGTCTCCGGATTATACGAAAAAAACGATTGGATGTTGCGGTCTCCGTCGTGTATCTCTGTTGTGTCAGGAAAGGAAGGTTCTATTTTGTGGTCCGCCGAGTGTGTTAGCAGGTCGAGCTATTGTCTCCTGTGCCAGGGCCGGCGGAGAATGGAAGCGGTCGGGTATTGAAATTTTCCGATCCAAAGATCGTTGATCCGATGGGCAACTATCGGAAGCGATAAGAAGACATGGTCCAGAGTATACGAAGGATCGTTTATCCTTGTCACGACAACGATACGGCTGAGTCAGCACTACCGTATCACGGACTTACCGTGCAGAGCATCGAAGCCCTAGGTGCAAGATGTGAGTTTTTTTATCTACTGGGGAATCGAGTTACCTAGATATACTGTAATTTTCTCTTACTGCCGTAAGTAGAAGCTCAGGTAGAGATAAGTGGACATTTCTGGGGGTATGTGCAAGGAGCTGCAAGGCAATGAGATAGCTAAATTGTTCGGTTAACATAATAGGAGAAGCCGAGCTCGTCCCTCGCCACGAGTAATTTGTCCTTCAAATCACTTGCAGAAAATTGGGTGTGAGTTGTGATAAAGTTATCTCCAAGCAGTCCGCAAAGTCTTCTATCTTTGTCGAGTAATTATCACGACGGGGAGGTATGATAAATATCGCGCATGTTACTCCCGGATACGGTATGGCGAAATAACTATAAGAAGGGAAATAGCTATGATCTAGGAGACAACTTTCTTCCGTGCAAAACACGAAGAAGTTTGCTGAGAGAACGTCAATCTTCACAGTCGGCGCCAACTTGCTGTGTCGTAGAGGCTAATGGCAAGTGACGTATTGTGCATCTTCGTGTGCGGTCACGGCTCCGGCGCAAGCAGAGATCTCAGAAAGGACGTACTGCACAACGGCATGGTCAGTTGTAATGGATTCGGTGTCCTCGACCAGTTGATGGCACTCGTTAACTGTTGATGACAGCGATATCTATCCTGCTGCGGTATTTCTGGGAGTGGCGGTTTATGCTACATAGATGTATTAGGCACCAGCGACTTGCAATCATCGGGAATCACAGCTGTTCAGGCCTAACTATGACTTCAAACAGATTCAATTTGACAGTATTTTTGTTTACAAGTGTGCAGAGCACGGCAAGTGGAAAGTGGATAACAACCTTTCAACACGTGCGAGCGGCGTTTGAGTGTACACGCTAAAAAAATATGGTCAAAAGTGTTTTTGGGCCCAACGAATATTTCGCTACTTTATCGAGAAGCAGAGCCTGCATGTAGAGCCTGCAAAGATCACGACTACTGTCGTTAGCCTTTTGTCGAGTGTAACTGTGATGAGAAGTTTGAGCCAAGTCGGCTTAATATGGAGACGAATTCGCTTTCGCATCGACGCAATGATGAGTTGTCGCATGTCACAATGGTGACGTCGCCAATTGGTGAGACGGTACGTACAGCGTACACGTTTCAGACAACATAATTGATTCTTCTGAAAAATTTGGAATGCAACGAGTTAAAAAGCTCAGATATCACTTTATTATAGCGCACGGTTGCTCGCTTGCACCGCCACGCCCGAGGCTTGCTGTACCACAGCATTGACCAACAGACACTTAGCGTGTAGTCGTTCCTCACGTACAGAATACTGCACAAGGCACCTAATACCTATTTAGATGGCTAGCTTAGGAGAGAATTGGTATCTGCTCGGTTAGCACTATGTATATTATAATATAATGTAGGTATCACATACGCGCCCATGTTCCGGACGCGTCAACGGGCTAGACCCTCACCGCATGCGGCGACACCGACGATTCTGACAGAGTCCTGGTAATTCATACTGTTAGTCTTCTGAATCACGCGTCTAGAAACACCGATATGATGGTCTTTGTGATTCGTTTGAGTAACACGGCTTGTCTCGCTGCTAAGTGACCGGTCGGGATCAAGCCAAGTTTTTCTCGAAGACATGCTCCGCCGGCATGGCTTTCTAGTAGCCAAAAATTCAGATAGAGATCCACACCCACAGCAACGAGTTGGCTATTATCCAAGTTGCTCGGTACCAGATTGAAATTGTCAACAGCATTCACCCCCAAGTAGAAAGACGGTTGTAACGTTTAAATTCTGTTGTGTTGGATATTCCTCGGGTGCATTTGCGTGGAGAGCTCGCGAAGCAGGAGCGAATTTATTCCTCATATCAATTTTTCGCTGAATCACGCAGATCATACCGATATATGATTTGACCGATCTGACATAGATAACCCCCGGGTGCCACTGACACCGTCACAAAGTGGCTTTGGTTTTAGTGAATGGGGTGTACTTTATCAAAATCTACTTGCTGGTATCAGCCTGGTAACAGTTCTTAGCAAAACAGATGATTTTATCTCGATAAGATTGTTAGCACTCAGGTACGTGAGCACTGCTCTCAGATATTTAATCTAGATATTCACATCCGACTTCGTAGGTTCTGTACAACTATGGACAGATTATCGTCGAAACAAGTTTGTGCATAGGTAAGTTGCGGTCAAAATATCTGCTTCACCAGGTGGTTGAACATTGCTGGTTCAATATCGAGTCCCTATGACATATCTAACCTCCCTTAGAATATCCCTTCTGCGAAAGATTTCATTGTCTCTAATGATCAGATGCTGATATTTGAAACGGTGCATGCAAACAGTAACTTATAATGGGTGAGAGAGGCCGAGATGGCTATTATCTCCAAGCTCGGTTGTCGGACGCGAATGTGGGCACTGACGTGCGGCACTGCGATTGAAGCGGCCTTTCCCTCCTAGACAGAGTTGTAACTGTAGCTTTTACAAGTGTTCTCGCCGCCAAACCCGGCATATCGCGCGCGATACCGACAGGGCAAGAAGGAATTGGTGGACTTTGTCCAAGAGTTGCGGGCTTCCATTGCCGGTATAACAGCTGATCCTCTCCCCGAGGAAGTCACAGTGACCGTTTTTATAGAAGGCTTTCGTACTGGTGTGTTTAGAATGGAAGTCTTTTGTGTGCATCCGACTTCTCTTGAAGAAGCGACAAATGTAGCATTAAATGCCGAATTAAACCTTAAGTCGGCACGACATGCACACCCTCAGAGCTCGTCGAGCAGGCCTGAGCCAATGGATCTCGGCTATACTGAAAAGAGGGAGCTTCCGAGCAGCGTTCGAACACCCGACGATGCCTTGTCTATGGACACATCGGTTACCTTCGGACTGATGTCCCCTGCGCAAGGCGCGTCAAGATTCATCGAGCAGACGTCCCGCTTCTCACCAGCCTGCTTTTTCGCGGGGTAATGACAAAACTCAGTAGGCGCGGGACGCCTTCCAGGGGATTAAATGGTTCGTTGAGCCTAAATGAGGTCGAGGGCAGCAAAGCCCAGCCCCGAAGAGCTCCGTACTTTTGAACACGGAACGTGTATGCAAGCCGGGATTGCAGATCGTGGAAGCGATCATGAAGGGTTTCGAGAAGCCATCAAAGATCCTTAACAACTCGAGGGCGTCGGACGATTATGGTGGACGCTTCACGTTAGAAGGAAGTCAGCTGTATGCTGAGGCACTGAAACCGCGGTTGATGACACCGCCACTGTTCGCTTATCGACGGGGACTTGCGTCACGAAGACGAGGGTCCCTGTGGACATCGGTGTCAAGTTTTTTCTATTTTGATAGCGTGGAACGCTGATTAATATCAAAGTTGGACTCAACGTATGACCTCATCTTTGAAATGGCATGGTTGGAACACCATGAGTTATGGATCGATTAGGGGTCGAAGACCTTGGGCGCTACGCACACGCCTCCCGGTGGAGCTTTGGTGCGTCAAGAGCCCACTTCTGCTAGAAGGTAGAGGCGTTATTAGCGCGGGTAATGGACCGGGATGGTCAACGTGCTGTAGATCAGAGTATCCGACTTGACGGACATCAAAGATGCATTAGACAGAAGTCCGAGCGTGGCTCGCGGGCAGATCGTGGTGTGGCACGTAACCCACTGAGCGCTGCTCAAGTATTGGAGCAGTCGCTGCATGCCATGCGCGGCATGGTTGGCCAATTGCCGATGCATCGAGGGCGAGGCCCCAGTGATACACGTGGGGTGGCGCGTAATCTACTGAGCACAGCTCACGATTCAAAGCAGTTGCTGCATGCCAAGAGAGGCATGATCGGACGAGGTTCGAGGCATCTTGGGCGGGGTTCTTCAAAATGCGCTTGGAGTGGCACGTTATCCACTGGACGAAGACTGCGGAAATAGCAGCTCTTCGTCGAATGTTTTTAATAACATCAATGCTCCGATGGAGCAGAAGGTGGGGACACTAGACGACGCTGAGAGCGTGTTTCTACTGGACATAAAACCTCCGTGGAGAGGCAAAGGCGACGCCGTATGTTTTCTGAACGACACCGGGTGTCGACCCTAACCCAGGGTGTGTCCGGGCGAGGTCCGTGTGATGTGTGTGAAATAGCACGTAATCCACTGAGCACTGCTCACGTTTCGAAGCATTCGCTGCATGCCAAGAGCGGCATGGTCGAACGAGGTCCGAGGCATCCTGTGCAAGGCCTTCCTGATGCTCGTGGAGTGGTACGTTATCTACTGAACGAAGACTGCGGAAACAGCAACTCTTCGTCGGATGTGATTAATAACAGTAAGCCTCCGATGGAGCAGGGAGTGGGGACACTGGACGACGCTGAGTGCGTGTTCCCCCTGGTCTCGATGAGACGTAGAACCTCTAAGGAGAGGAGACGGCGAGACGCATGTCGTTGTCCCAGACTCAGGGTGTGTCTACCGTAGACGATAGCGCACAGCCATAAACCCTTGTCAACGCTACGACGGGGAGGAAGACGGCGACGTCACCCTCGAGGCTACTTCCGCAATGAATGCTCTTCTTGAGCTGGACGATATGTTATTCGAAGAGTTTGGCAATGCCTTGAAGGCAAGCAATTTAGCCGAGGTGGACATTATAGGACCGAATGAGGCGATCATTCGTCGTCGCTTATGGATGAAGCTGTCCTGGACGACACCAAGAGGGTGCTGCTCAAATCGAAGTGGATCTTCGATTTGAAAGGATCCCACGGATCTGTTCTTTCCTTTGATGAAAATATTTAAGTCGTCGTCTACAACGACCTGCCGTCGGTTCTACCTCCGGACCGAGATGTGCGTCATGAGATCGACCTTCTGGGAAACAAATACTGCGTAACATACCAAGGCTTTTACCCAAGGAGCAGGATGACGCCAATGACGCCTTCTTTCGCTCAAAGCACGACGCAGGAAAGGTGCGTGAAAGTAAGTCTCCCCATTCGACACCTACATTTTGTGTCCGGAAGCCGAAAGGCAAGTGGCGTACTGTTCACGCTTGCAATAAGCTCAGCGCTGCAACCAGTCCGGCACAGACGCCGATTCCTAGGAAGGATGTTCTCCAGAGCAACATGGTTGGATGTACAAAGTACAGTGCATGCAACTTGGTCGATGGGTATCACCAATTGCTCTTGATAGCGAGATATATTTAGCTGACAACGCTGAGTACTCCGAGCTGCATGTCTTGTGATGCCCCAAGGGCTGCCAAAGGCACCAGTAAAAAATTATTTTCTTGTGACGCAGTTGTTCAGGCCTCACCGGGCGTATGTACAGACATACTTTGACAACATCTTCGTCCACAGTCGTGCGGGAAACGGGAGGACGAATGTCGAGAACCACATCGTCCATTTGAGAGCGGTGCTCTAATGCATGCACACGAATAAGCTGTAATGCTAATGCAGACAAGTGTATCTTTGGCGCTGAACCCCCTCTTTTATGGGAACCGTAGCCTTTGAGCGGATCCCGCTGAGGTCATGGCCGGTTCCGAGGAATCACAAGGACTTGCACAAGTGGCTTAGCCTTGCCAACTACTTGCACAAGTACAGCGAGAATTTTGCGGATATCGCACAACCATCGTCGAATCTCCTTTAAAAGAATGCAGAGTGATGTTGGGACACCGAGCATCAGGAGGCTTTTGACAGGATCAAAGACACCCTCCTTCATGCACCAAAACTAGCGTTGCCAGTCCCCGATCGTCCTTTAGTGTCGTCTGTGACTTTTCGGACTTTTACATCGTCTGTGCACTACTGCAAGCAGACGCCGAGGGGCAAGATCGAGTGATTGCGTTCAAATCTCGCCAGCTTAAGGCTGCAAAAAGGAACTGTCCAGTTTAAGACAAGGAATTACCTGCGATGAAGTATACACTTGTCAAGTTCAGGGTGCACCTGCTTGCCTCAAAGCGGTTCGTGGTCTTCACAGATCATGCATCATTACGCACTGCGACTCAGTCACCTTAGATCTCGCAGAGAATGGCAAGATGGCTCTTATTCTTTGCAGAATATAACTTCGAGGTGAAGTATAAGCCACGAAAGCAGAATGCTATAGCTGATGCGCTGTCACGCAGACCGGACTATGAGCTTGCTCATGTCACGACGGTGTCGTCGTCAGTGACGGAGTTGGTCCGCGCCGCATACACGGGTGATGATACGTGCGTAGCGCTGTTACGGGCTCTTGAAAGCAAGGAGTTTGGAAACTCGGACAAGAACTTTTCGTCGCGATTGCGCGCACGGTTAGTCCGATGTTCGTTGGATAAGGGGTTGCTATATTATAGCACCGATTCGGCGAGTACGCCAGGAATTGTGGTCCCTTATGATGACATTTTGAAGTACCACATCCTCCGTGATGCCAACGACACCCCACTCAATTATCATCTCGGTCGTGAGAAGACGTACAGCTCTGTGAGTTGCCAGTACTGATGGTTTCAAGCTGTACGAATGGACGAGCAAATGTGTGCGCACGTGTGAGCCGTGTCAAAGGGTGAAATGCTCTTAGAATGCGGCGGCACCGCTGGCCAGTTTCCGGGTGCTGACAGTCTATGCGTACAGACTTTGAGCTTGGCTTGTCGAAGGACTCGGCGGACAACACGGGTGTCGTGGTCTTTGTCGAATGTTTGAGCAAGATGGCTCATCTTGCAGCGGCGCCGGATACCATCGACTGTGTCGGTACAGCGACGCTGTTTGTGGATCGTATCGTTCGACAACACGGACTCCCGGTGTCAATTGTCTCTGAAAAAGACCAACGCTTCACTGGGAAGTTTTGGACTAGAATGTTTAGGGTGCTAAACACCAAGCCGACCATGTCAACAGCGGACCATCTGCAGACCGATAGTCAAAGTGAGCGCGTGAATCGCGTCGTTGAAGAGTCCTTCGCAGTGTCTGCACTGAGACGCCAAGGCACTGGAGAGCCATGCTGCCACTTGTAAGGTTTGCTCTCAACAATGCAGTGCATTCGTCTACCGGCTACAGATTGTTCAACGTGATCGGGCTCGTTCATCTTCGCATCCCGCTGACGCCACCAAACCATGGCTCAGGGCTTGGTGGGGGAGGAATAGCTGAGTGGCTAGCTGATGTCGGCACCCTCGCTGAGCGTAAAGAACCTGAAGACTTCCTGTTTATCTGACTGAGTGTCTAACGACACGTTTGCGATGCGATGGCTGAAAGCCAAAATATGCAGAAGAAATGTTGAAGACTTTGAGGTCAGAGACCTGGTTTTATAAAATACCAAACACCTTCCTACACATACAGTTTTTGCTGTCTTTACGACGAAGCTCCGCCCACGGTTTATCGGTCCTAAGGTCGTGGCCAAGCAAGGCCTTGCGTACACGCTAAACCTTCCGAGTAGAGTGCGCACCCACCCGATGTTTTATGTGGGCTTGCTTGCGCCGTGCCAGCGCAAGTGAGCGCAGAAGCGCTGGAGCCGGGCGGCGCCCACCGGCGCACGACCACCCAGAAGCTGAACATGCAACTAACTTTGAGCACGAAGTGCAAGGATTTCCATCTCCAACTGCGCCAGACGCTCCACCGTCGCACGAAGTGACGCATTCTTCTACTTGACGGCAGGGAGCCGCTCTCAAAAGTCTCAATAGTCCTCAATGTGGGACAGTCGGTGCACAAAGTGTTCCGAGCTCTCTAGGTCTTCCACACAGCGATATACAATCTCAGCATGGTGCATAGCGAATCCCGGATGGTGTCGGATCTTGCTCTCAAGAGCTCGAAGAGCATCACTAGTCAGCCGACCAAGTCGATATCGTCCGCCGCCGACTCTTTTCGACGAAAACGGTGGCATCCACTATCACGTGGAACGTCTTGTGCGTCGACGTCGTCGACAGGGTCAAAACCAGTATCCTGCGGGGATACCCAAACTCCGAGAACTCGTGGGAGTTTAAGGTGCCACTTTGGCAAGACTTCCCATACGTCGTGGACGCTTATGATCATTGGGATCATGACGCTCCGCGTCGTCGTACACTTCGCGCTTCTCGGTAAAGAAAATAGCCGGGGGAAGCCGAAGAGCCATGAGCTGAGCTCAAGCAAGTTGCTGTGGTCGTAGAATCACCCGTGTGAGAGACTTCAGAGCTCGCGGGAGCATGATGGATTAATCAATACGTCGCAGGGCGACAATACGAAGAAAGTCGGCGTTGCACATTGACTTCGGCAAACTTGAACTGAAGATGGCGCTTAACGCGCGCGTTCACTTCCTTGTGGCTCCGCTGTAAGTTGGATAGTACCCATCGCTCAAAGAGCTCTTTATCGTCTTCAGCGGTTTTGCCAGGGGCGAGTACCACGGAATCGTCTGTATTGCGAGTACAGGAGCGCCTCTTCGGTGAGCAAAAGTTCTATCCATTAATTTTGTGAGGTTCCAAGAAGCGTGCTTGGAGAATTTTTGTAGGTCAAGCTTGGCTCGTGTAGTGGTTGGAATTCCGACTACGTAGACGTCCAACGATTGAGTGATCGTGTCCTTCGCTTCAGTAGAGGGATCCACCGAGCAGAAGCCGTATTCCACACGAGGGTCTAGGATTGACCGTGGATACGAGTGCATGAGAGCCGGCCTGTGGACAGCCTCCAATTGCTGCTCATGTGCCTCGTCGAGGCGAGTGGTAAGGACACCACTTTCCACGAAAGTCATGAGGTCGGGAAAGGGACACGGTGTCCGCAAGGTTCGAGCAGAGCTCATGTCACGCCGTTGATGCACCTCGCCCTCCTCTTCTTTCCATCGTGAGAAAGCAGCCTCCGACTCGTAGTCGACTTCCTACGAAACCTTGACGAGGTGGTTCGTCTGCGGCGCACGGTTGCCGGGGGCTTGGAATGCGCTTCAATTGAAGTCGCGGACGTACTGTCCGGAGTCGTACCGCGTGCAGGAGACAAAAAGGATCTGCCCGCGGGAGCTTTTGGAACCAGCGAGGCTGGGTGTCTTTCTTGTCATTGACACAGGACTCATCGAGCAGAGAGGTCATGGGGACGTAGTGGTGTGTTAGACACACCAGGCGACAATTTAATGTGAATTGTGGGTACTCACAGGTTTGGTGGGGATAGTGTAACGGAGTTACACGTACCCTGGTATAAAGGGGTAGGTCACACAGGATGGTGTTGCTACACCTTAACAAGAAGTCACTACGTGGCGGGACTGCCATTTTAATTACGTTTTTTATTTGATTAGGAAAACCTATAGATTTCGAAATAGGCGGCTCTGCCGAAAATAAATCAAAAGAAATGCAATCGGGATTATAAACGGAAGATTGTATTTGCCTTGGGTTAAGGTTCTGGGTGCTCTTGGAGTTAGCGGGTTGCGCTCCGCTACATTTGTACCGGTTCTAGTATAGAATGTAAGGTCGGTGACCTTACCTTAGCTTCCACTAAGCATAGAGCTACGGCTATCCCGCTGCAGTAAGCATCAGTGCCCTTCGACAAGTTATTGCTGCTTCCTTGTTGTTGTGGACACAAAGTTTGTATGTGCCCCTCGGGTAAGACAACGGCGCCATTTTTTATGATACATTCTATTTGTCAAATCACGCTGCAGTTTAAGTAGCAAATGCTGTTTGCTTGGCAGCTTTCGAACTTGTTGGGACACTTCGAGAAGGCGAACTCGCGAGAATTGTAATATGAGATTACGTTACTGCTTTTTTTCACAAAAATCAGAGGAAATATCTCGTAAAAATCATAAACTTGATCATCAAAGAAATTATCTTTTGAGCCAAATAGTCAACAGAAAGTGGCGAATTGTGCACGATGTGGATAAGGTAGATGCAGCCGCGGCTCCTGTGTAAATGTCAGCTCGTTGGAGGGATGTATTGCAGCATTATTCTGGACAGCGTCTAATTGGTCTACTCATACCAATAAGTGAAAACACGTCGTAAACAATTTTCAAAAATGATTGTTAAAATAGAAATTTCTTCTGCTTAGTTTATTTGGCAATATTTTCTGTGACTTGGAAGTCTCCAAAAACGGACTTGACAAAACGTTTTTTTCTATTCTTGTTCATTGGCTTCTGAGAAGTTTGTAAACACAGTACAAGAGTCATTGCTGTGACGACATCAGCAGAAACGTCACTTTTAAACGGAGGGACTGCGGATCATTTGCAAGTTTATATTTGCTAAAAGTTTTTGAATATGGTGCTTCATAATCATTCTGCTCAGTTGTGTTCAATCTTTAAGAAAAATCTCCGGATGTTTTCGTCAGCCAGCAATTCATGCATGTTGGTTGACAGAAGAGGCTAAAATGATTACTTGACTTTGCCATCTTCCACGGTCGCACGTGCTTGCTTATCATTTGTTTAAGATTTGATCTGCTGTGAGCTGCTTGTCGTATTCAGATACTTCAGTCGCACGCTGTCTGACTTGGTCAATGTTAAGAGTAGTTCACCTTTACCGTGCTTGTGTCATTTCTCCAACTTACTTAGTCTAGTAATGTTAATGACTCGAGCTAATCATCGAAAGGAAGCAAGCGACTCCTCAGCACGACACTATTTTGCTGCTTCGGTTCTGGGGCATCAATCAAAACAGATGCGATTGGAAACCGTAAGGAACTGATGCAGTAATAGTCTGCTCTGCAAGACGGTGAAAAGGCCAACTTCTAGACATCATTAATAATTTGCACCTAGCTATCGTACGATAGTCAGCCGAATTTCGCAATGACCTGTCTAGCCACTTTGACTGCCATTGTTGGGTAGCTTTCTAGATTAGAATTGGATATGGAGTCTCAAACCATCACAAAATTTTACGTAAATGCATGCGGCGATAAACCATGTAGCCTACTTTAGTGGTAATTTGAGTGTTCTGCCTTGCGTGAGTATAAAATTCAAAGCGTACGAACGCGAACCCAGCAAGAAGCAGTCTCTGACAAAGAAAGCCGGAAATAGCATGGCAGACTCGATAAAAAGCTGTTGTATATTCTGCAGGTAATCTGTACTCACCTCAATGTCCGGAATTTGAAAGCGCTGCGATCGTTTCGAGTAGGATTGGTGCGGGGAAACAGAGTACAAGTAACACTATGCAGCATGAACGATGTAAGTATGAGAATATTGATCGAGATTTGTGTCATGGATGCTGCATCGGCTGAAGAGAAGCGGCATTCCATACATCAGGTTTGAAAGCCAGAACAAATAAGCAAAGTGTTTGATTTGATCGCAGTGACAACAAAAATGTCAGGCTGTAGAATCCACAATCAAATACCGTGGTAGGTTGCGTACGCAATAGCCTTCTCTTTACTAGTGAGATGTTCTATAAGGTTTTGCATCGAGTTTAAAAAGTATCTTATCCCATCTTACGCAGAGTTCTTGGTATTTTAAGTCAGACGAGATACACGCTTAAATATGAATTCAGAGACATCTCAATTTAAGCTCATCCCATTGTTTCACGATCCTTCACGAAGTCCTGTTCGTTAGGTGATTCATACCCGGTAATTTTGTCTCAGGACAGAAAAGCAATCGCTCAACAGACTTTTCGATCAAAGTGTCCAGCATCTTCTTTTTTTCCATTATGCGTGACAAGTTTCTCAAGATTTACACGATAGCTCAGTATTGGTGCCAACAGTGAGCTCGATCTGAACTGTTGGCGCACGCCAGCGATGACACTCGTTGTCGACCATCCGGCTCGAACGTACAACAAAGTGCGATCGTGGATCCGAAATGCGATCAGTCTTTCGTGTTCTCGTTATCGTTGCGCTGAAAGATGCATGAAACGCTTCAATTCACTTCATTTCATTAAACATCAATTGTCTCTCGGTTCTTTTCTTAATTTGGTCGAAAATTTTGAAGGAAGGCATCGAAACTCGAGAACGTCATGACATCAAAGCTATTTGCATTATCAAGCCACTATATGACGGATCAAAGTTTACGGTAAATTTTAGTTATGGCTTTTCTTCCACTTTTCTGCATGGAAGTGGCCCGGCATTGTACTGCCACATGAAAGTCTGCGCGACCGACCACTATACGCAATCATATGCTTCTGATTGGTTAATAATCGTATGTATACAAAACTTTGTAGTATAATATCATTCTTTCAGGAACACATCGTTATGCTTCATTTCAGAACTTGCCTTTACTAGCACAAGTTGATCTCCTACTTTAGAGCTTAGTCAGCATGGAGAACCCGTTGCAACCCCCAATCCTACCAAAGACCGGAGGCCTACGCAAGTCGAACTCCACGCGCAATTTAGCTTCTCTGGTTGACGTACAGACACATTTAAACGAGGAGAATCAGGTGCTGCAACGTCGAAAGTCCCTGTCTAAGCCGCCACGCCATGCAAGCGTACCTATGTATGCCCAAATCTTGTTACAGTTGTGGCAACGGGAACTCAATCGTAACGATGTGGATATTTCCAGTGACTTTTTTTACGATTTAAATGGCACGAAAGATCAAGTAGCGCAACTCGTGGGTCGCATGCAAGCGCTCGGGTTTAATATCACTGTATCGCAGTTTCTCGCAATGCATCGATGCTCTATTTACGCATTATTAGTCGCGGCATTGTGAGTGTAAGGAATTTAGGTGCGCTTGATCTTGTCAAACGTCGCGTCACAAAACTTTAGTTAGATAAATTATAAGTGACGCAGATTAAGTCGCATGGTAGTAATAATAAAGTGTCGAATTGATATAATCTGCAACTTGTTTTATAAATAGTGATGTCATGTAGTATCAACATTCGTACTACATGGGTACAAGTAGCATTACTATACTTCATGGCCACAAAGAAAGGCTAGGGGTACTCTCCCAATAATTTTATGCACAGGTTGAGCGGACACTGTAACATAAACCAGTACATCCGTCCACTCCGCGCAAAGTAACATTAATCCAAATGTGAATTCTTTCGGGATTCTCGAACGAATTCGCTTTGAGCGAGGGATTCTAGTTGTCATCATTCAGTAGTGCGTAAAGATCATACCGTATTCTGAATCGGTCCCATGTCCACTATGATCATGATAGGTGTGGGACTGAGTTCCAGTAAAAAAACGCAGCTTTGCCTCTCTCTCCTCTAAACCCTACCTTCCTTTAATATACATGTATAAAAGTAAAGGACTCGGAACCCGAGCAATTTTTACAACTTGATCCCGAAAATTCTGGAACCAGAGTTTCCACAATTCATCAAATAATTGCTTTCACTAGCACCATAGCAACTCTAGTAAGTACGACATCATTTTAAAACCGAAACCTCGGAAAACCTCAACTGAGGATATGTACCCTATAATTTGCGCACATGACACGCGAAGTGTGGACGAAGGCGGCAACGCTGTGACTGACCATTTAAAGGATCTAGTGGATGAAGCAAAGGTTATTGATCTACGAGATGCAGTAAAAGAAAAGTGTACGAATTTTCTTGTTGCCGTGATGCGGCCGACCTTAAAGTCGTCGCGAACGGTGTGGCGTTGATTCCGCGGGCTTCGTTGGCTGATATTAATGAGAAAGAGACACTCGTCGTGCAAGTGTCGACGCGACATCGCAGAGAAAAACCACACGGTTTGGTTGGAACGTCGTTGACGTACGCGGACGGAATCAATCCATCGAGTATTCATTTCAATGGTGATCGTATATTGACGAGAATGGCCGACTGGATAAGAGGGGAAAACCGATTCTTGCACTTAAATTTCCCTGCAGCTTCTGGCGAGACATCACTTTTTCATCACAAGAATCTTGGTTTAAATGCTCGGTATGTTTCTGCAATGAGTCCATGGGAAATACTTCGACTGCATGGTCTGGACTTGGTACACGAGCGTCGTGATTACGAAAATGTGATTTTCATGATTGACGATGCACAATTTCAGTATGACGATGCGGTGTTTTGGGCTGCTCTTGTAAAGGACGTTCCTATGATGGTTGGCCCTGGTGTGCGATTTATTATCTCGATAACCCACGTGATTTCTATACAAGAGTAATTGAGTCCAGCAGTATTCAAGCAACTTGAAACAATCGATAAAGAAGATTTGCCTTTATCCGATGAGCAGTCTCTATTATTGCTCAGCTCTAAAACGCCTCTCGGCTTGTCGACGAATAAGCAGAATCTTTACAGCTGAAGAAAGCTATCGTCGAGCATTGCAATGGACTGATTGGTTCATTGTGCGAATCTTTTAATGCCGATCGATTTCGTCACCACGTATTAACCAAAGTCGAGTGTCTTCGAGCATTTCACTTGAAAAAACTTTTGGATCGCATGAATCGTTGTTTTGGTACCGTTGATCGAACTCGCATTTCAAGTAGAGTGAATGGTGCCATGTTGAAATGTGTATTGGGAGAACGCATTACTCCATTCGCCAAGTGGACCAGTCTTTATCCGACGTTTTAGCATCGTTTGCCAAAATTTGAAAATTGATGCGCAGAGATATTCTCTTCGCTTCTGGCGAAGCGATTTTTCACGCATTGCTATTTCCCAATTCGCGCCGATAGTGATTCCTCGACTCTTTGTGAAGTTGCGATGGAAGCAACTCAAAGTATGTCGGCAACGTCTTTCAAGTCATCAGCGTCAAGTCTTAATGATTTTCCAAAAGAAACGACATTCCAGCATTTGTTCACAGTGGACTCCTTTAAAATACGACTTCTAATACTACGGTTTGCTTCGAGTTGTCGTGGTCGTTTGCTATGGACACAAAGGTGAAGGAGGAAATTGACTTTTTTGTGGATGGCGATCGTATGTGGGGCATCGAGGTAGTAAGAAGTGGGGCCAAGATTGGTGAGCATATGAGCCATTTCGGTTCAAGGGGTAAACACGCTGGATTGCAATCGAGTGATTACGTCGTCTTAGATTTTTGCAAAAGTATCGCATATGTAATCAAGATCCTCGTAGAGCGACCGCATTTTTTCCTATTGACGACGCGACAGGAGAGACTCGTTTTGGGGAAGTGGTTGTCAAGTATGGGGGGGATGATGCCGTCACATTACATTTGCAACCATAACATATCGCACCAAGGCAATACACGTTTCTTGTGCCCAACGTGCCAATATGTTCACTCCAAATTAAATATTTACAAATGTATCTCTCAAAATATAGAAATTAAATGATTGCTGATTCGCGCGTATTGTCACCAAGTGATTGGATCAAATCAAAGATGCACGCAATTGGTGATTCCATCGAATGCAAGCACAGTGATGATGTCACACCTGGCGTTGAGAACGACGAATCCACGTACCTTTTGCAATATCAATTTAATAAACAGGATGAATCAGAGATGCTAAAGGCGAGTGAAACCGTGAATCATTGAACAAGCGAACGTTGACTGCGGTGTGAAATATTATCGTGCAACGAAATTCTATGATGAGCGATTGCATAATTTATGCATGATGATTCAAAGTGATTGGTTCTGCAACAATTTAACGTGTGGAATCTCGCTGGATTCTTTGCTTGTCATGCTCAATCTGATTGGTACTTGCGCAAGACTTCTGTCGAGTATTAGTCGATTACCTGACGTGTATCATTTGCTTCACTCATACCAGTGAATGATGGAGTACATCGGTAGCCTTTGCCACTATCCAGACAGCAAGACGAAGATATTGATCGTGTTATATTCAATAGGAAAGCAGATTGGCAAGTCAATCCCCTTACGAGTGTTCTGAGAACGGCAAATTTTCACACGACTAAGCATCTTATCAATGTCTTCGGAGAGCGTGGATCGCGACAACTTCGACATAAAAAATTGCGCTGGTTTGAGGAAATTGCTGGTGATAAGTGCTCGTTTCGTAATCGTCTTGAGCGAATGAAATCTACAATCACCGATTCTGTGCAGTATATCTACCATGAAGAAGTACAAGCAATATTACTGAATTTATTGGTGCTTCAAAACTTGATTGGCATCGTCGAAGACAAGATTTTTGATGTAAATCTAGCGGAACAGCACAACAAGGATATTGTAACAACGATATTATTATTCAGCACTATCAAAGGTGGTGTGGGACAGCCGGTGAAGTCCCTGACAAGCGATCGAAATTTTGTGAGAAGATCTCGAAGTTGTACAAGCGTATCACAACCAAGCGATACAAAGAAAAAAATAGAGCCAATCCTCCTGGATTCTTCTTTCCCATTGACCTTAACCCAGTCTAAAGCTTCCTCCCTCCATGCGACGAACGCGACGTGGATCAGCCATGCCACTTGCTTAATTACCTTTCGCATTTCGTGACTAAATCCACCGGTCTCGGGATCAGTTACATAGTATCCAGCAAAGATCCAGCAATTGGTTATCATATATTTCTTAGGATATTCCACGCATTCGTTCCAACAGATTTGACTCCTCCCCAAAGGTTTCCCCAAAATCCACTTCCATCTAATCCAGACTGATGCGAACGTAACACTTCACCATGGGTCATGTGAAAAGTCTTTACCCGATTCATATGCTTTCACAGGCTATTATAAGTCGCAGGCCCAACGTAGTGAGCATGACCAGCATTAAACGAACAACAGCGGCGGACAAAGAACTCGTTATACATGCTTTCTATTCAAGCACAAAATAAAATGTCAAAGCTTTGATCGAAAATCAAAATCTAGATGAAGTGAAACAGATAATGAGCAATGACAAGCCACAACTGTATGTGAGACAACTTCTCAGATTATATAAATCGGGGAAGGAGACACTATGCAATGGGATCCTAATTCGTACTAACTCTTCTTATATCTCTGTTTGCCTTTCATTGCTCGAATCCAAAATTCCAACAAGTACGACTATAAAATTTTTTAGAAGGTGTCTGACGTTTCGAACTCTGATGTGATTGCTGAATTGATGCGTCTTTACAAGAGCAACAAAAGTCTGATCCTCACTTTACATGTACCCTGTAACATGGTCAAGAATCGCTTCCGCAATGCATTTGATTACTGTAATGCTGCATCTCTTCGGTTTTCTCGACGAACACGAACACGGGCAAGACTTTATGAGATATTGCTTAATCAAATGTCATATCAAGTCACGCGAAATTGATTCGGCGTACAATGAGCAACTGGATGGTGTTGTAAAGCGCTTCAAAATGCTACAAGGAGCTACGACTAGAAGACGAAAATGCTTCCTTACAAGCTGTTTGAGACGAGTGTATATTCAATGAACTATTTCACTCAATATGAGCGTCTGATGAAGCTCCAAGAATTGCGATTGAGCGTAAGCAGCTTGCTTGTCTCAATGTATCTCGGCTTCTTCTTTAAACGCTTTTTCGCGAGTTGATAAACATTGATCTTCTCCAATTGTTTGGTGAGCGTTTCAATGTTAGTAGAATCATGGCCAGTCTTAGCAGGCGATAATGCCGAAACGGTATCAAATGTTGTTCCGTCCCCATTGATCTCCATAGGAGATGGCATCATCTGCCGACGAGTTCATTTCCTACGATGCATTTTGATTTCTCTATAAACAAATCAAAATGTAAGTTGCCCAGCATTCAGCCGATCGATTTCAGTCAGATGAATTGTGGAAAATCTGGTTCCAAAATTTTCGGAACCAAATTTAATAACTAGAACAGCTGTGGTTACATTAGTATCTTCTGTTGGTGCTCGGGTTCCATTTATGTGTATATCAAAATTTATAGACAGGTAGAGGAGAAAGAAGAGGTAGAGAGGCAGTGCTTCGTTTTTTTTTGTGAAACTCAGTCCCGCATTGTGTATAAAACCCACCATGATCATAACAGTTGATTTCGGCGACATGGATCCGGTTTAAATCACGATTCAAAACTTTACGCACTACAGAATAATGATAACTAGAATCACTTTATTAGAACTCTCGTTCGAATTCGAATCCCGAAAGAATTCACATCAGGATTAAGAAACTTTGCGTGTTATTTCTCTGTGCATACGTCAGTGGACGAACGTATTGGTTTATGTTACATCGTCCGCTCAAGCTGTGCATAAAATGGCATATAGAGTACCCCTAGACCCCCGAAGAGACCACGATAAATGTACTTGTAACATTAACGTAGTACACCATGTAGTGTAGTACTACATGGTACTACTATGCACAGTCAATGTGCGGTGTTACTGCACGACTTCTCTTAACGCTTAAACGAGCTAAAGCTTTTCTAGATTTATCATTCGCGATTCTTCTGCGATGATGCCAGACGCGCATGTCTAAAAGAATGTGTATCTGGCTTCGAAATGGATCCACACCTGCTCAACTTTGACAACTTTTTCTACAGCATAATTTAACAGATGGTAAAGGCATTAGAAACGCTGAGGATGGGCGCCGGATGGTGAAGGCCACGAAAATCGACGTACACATTCTTGCCATGCGCTAGGATGCGACGATTCAGCGGCGTCGCTTGAAATTTGATTTTGTGTCAGAAATCAGTAAATTAAAACACTCATCACCAGCAGTGGGAGAGAATTGTCAATTTGTACTTCATACAGGAACGTAGGGCATAGAGCAGCTGCTCTAAACACTATAACGTTTCCACCGCAATGTCGAAAGAGAGAATATAGTTACTGTAAGGAACGCTGCAATTTGCTGTATCAATTCAAATCTACTAGATAAGATCAAGATGTTTTAAACACGATTTGAACGATCATAACAGTGTTATGTAAGGTAGTCGATTAGCAAACCAATCAAAACATAAATGTTCATCTTTTATGAAGGAGAATTTCTTGTCCTATTTGTTCGGCTTGCATTCAGCAATAACCGGACACGGAGCACGGACGCATTGCACTTGCTTAGCGACGCAAGTAGTTCCCGCGGCACAGCGCACAGTGGCACACGGGCTCAGGCAAAGTTGTTCTTGAGTTATTGGGTCAATGTGGCAGTTTTCGGTTGAGGGACATTCCTTGATACATATTACCTCAGCTGAAGTAGATTTTATCGGAACGCACTTAGGAACGGGATCACACGGCGTAGTGACGCACTGAACCGTTTCAAGTTCGCACCTCTCATCCTTGGCACAAGCGAGATTACACGCCGTGACGTCCCCACTAGCTTCGGTTATGGCAAGAGCTAGTATTAGCGAGATCATTGCAGCAGTCACGCGCATCTCTAAAATGAGTTGATTGGAGATGTGGACGTTTTGAGGGAAATTAAAAAATGCAAACGTGGAATTTCTTGAAAAAAGTCAAGAGGTTCAGGCAGGAGGTGAATGTAGCATATGGTTATAGGGACGCCTGAGATTTATTCGATATTTGGCTCTATCTCTCAAATCATGCGAGTGAGCAGTTGTGATATGAATATTTGATAGTCACTCACCCGATACTTTGCTACGTGGACGGTGGATTTTCCAGAACATGCATTTAATGTAATGAATTGATTTTTATGATGCGCGCAAGTGGGTTCAGAGGATAGAATACTGCTTTATACAAGAGCTTAGCTGCTATTGGCTCAAGCGACTTATTCAGCTTGACATTAAAGCTTCACATTTCGTAGCTAGCCAAGTGCATCATCAAGGAGAACAACTTTAACCAAAGTACGAACGAAGTTTATTCAAAGTCGCCGCTTGAAAGCTGAATCCACATCTACAGCAACGTGATGACGGTAGTATCTGAAATCTCTGTTACTTTGAGGAACAATTATTACCGCAATAACATTGCAACAATATTGTATTGTAAATTGCACAAATTGCGGTTAGTAACATCATAGCTTTTAGTATTGACAAAGTTGTAAACTAACCAAAAATTGGATCAGATCGAGAAGCTAGACACGTAGATCAAAAACTGTGACTGCAAAGAACGTTGATGAGAATTTAGTGATTCTCAAGATGTAGGGATTGTTGGGTAGATTAAGGGAAGTCAAGGGAAGTCAAACATTAATTTAGCGGTCTATGCTGAGAGTCAATGCTGGGTGGTGATGAATGTCGGAAGTTACGTTTAACTGCTTTTGGGACAAGCCATTCATTACCCATTATTTTCTTCCGCACTTGAGTAAATTCATTCTCTAAACACTTGAGCATCAAATCGAATCCTAACAATCAAACTGCAATGGCGTCGAACAAGCCCTTTGACCACACGGCGCATGCTGAACACCGATGGAGGCGTTTAATGAATGTCGACTTGAGTCATTACCTTGGGTTCTCGTTCGTGGCTGGTGGGCTGCACATTGCCAAATCCATGGCTTTACGTCATCGCTCGAAAGGCATGGCATTTTTAAGAAAAAAAGCGTTCGAGAAACTTCCGAAACTCATGATCTTTCCGTTAATAGTCGGCATTCCTGGCGCCGAACTTCTGTTATGGGGCGCATCGTATATCAACAATAACAAGGGAAAGGATACGAGTGAAGCTGCGCGCGACACCAGGCTGGTACCAGCAGCATTCGTATTGTATGGTACTGCTTTGAATTCCGTACACCCGCTGGATGGTCGATTGCGCCGACTTCGTACATGGATCCGCCCATTCAAGTGGGGAGTTGTTGGATGGGGTATCGATGGTGCTATCTCGAAATATAGAGCAACAAGCTCTAAACTAAAGACACCTGTACCGGCAGATGCCGACAAGCAAGCAAGATGAAAAATCATGGTCACACTTTGCCATTAAGACGATTCATAGCTTGACCTCACAATAATTAATCTCTCAATAGTTTGACAAAAACATTCTCGTTTTAAACTTGTGTTAATATCAATATATGAAATTTCAACAACTAGTCCATTGGTTTCGTTGCGTAATGTTTAAGCAGCCGTCACTGTTCAAATGATCGAGAGGATGTGCGCATGCGTTGTCGTTCTAGTAGAGATGATGGCTCTCGGTATGCCGTGAATTCTATGGAGTATCGAATAACGCACAATTTACCCTCACATTGCTGGTCGGCCGCCAGATGTGTTTCGTCAAACAATGGTGCGATATTTGGAGCTTATACCATTGTGTTGTTGTTGTATCTGATATACGCAGGAGTTTTGCACTTGGTCTATCAATTACCAATCAATACTGAACAAAGGCTCCGTCATTGGTTGTTTTAGGTTCGTCAGTTTATTTCCACAGCTTGGTAGTACCAAGTTATGATGTCATGTTTTGTACTCGGCTCAGAAGAGATTGATAGATTAATAAAAAGAATTCTTTGAGACAAATGAGCTGCAAGCCTCACGCAATGGATTGCACAAGGGTGTTTCATTGTAAACGATAGTAAAGCGTATATTCAAAACCACTTCATCCTAGACTTCAATAGATACTTCAACGATGTTTTGTTACGCAGAATGAAAAGTAAATTGCCAGAAACCTAGCTCCTTACCACATAGACATGTTCTTAAATTGTGCAAACTTGATCTTCGCGTTTGTGCACCGTACACAAATCTGTGACGTGGCGTCAGAACACCTCAACACCCCCCCTCAACTTGCATCCCACCCGACATAGCAGCAATAGGCGTGGCGCCGGCAGCGCCTTAGTTAAGAAGTCGACTAGCTGATCCTCCGTTGGCACGTGTGCTAGCTTGATGCGTCCTGTTTCCACGTGGTCTCGCGCAAAATAAGCTCGTAGGTCGATGTGCTTCAAGCGAGGCGTGTAACCTTGGTTGGTAGCCATACTAATTCAGATTCGCTGTCTAGTCGGATCGTGGTGGGGTCGTCAGCCTTAAATTCCACCTCAACCACCAGGTAGCGTACCCAAATGGCCTCTTGCGTGGCCAAAGCAAGCGTTATATAATCTGCTTCATCAGAAGACAGAACCACTGTTGTCTGCCGCTTACTTTGAACACAAATGGCCCACCTGCTAGCAGCTATAATACTTCAGACGTTGAACGCCTCATGTGCTTGTCACATTTCCAATTTGCGCCTTCATATGCCTTGATACCGAGTTGATCATTTGTTCCAGCGCAGAACCGCACCCCATGTGTAAATGCGCCTTTGAGATAGTTCAGGACGCGCACTGCCGCCCAACAGACATGTCAGATGAGAAATCCAGGTACTGCGAGAGTGTCGACAAAATAGCGCTAGTGTCGGGCCTGGTAGCATTGGCGAAGTACAAAAGAGACCCAGTTGATTCTCGGTCGCCCCGACCACTTTTAAGCGATTCGTCTGGCATAATGTCCTGACCAAGCACCATCGCGCCACGCACAGCATTTGCTTCAGTTTGCCCCAATCGCTCGAGCATTCTCTTGATAAACTGGGTCTGCCTCAACACAAGCCCCCCTCCTGCGGTGCATACTCAATCTGCATCCCGAGAACATATCTAGCATTTCACAGTGAGTTTGGCACTAAGTGCAGCGCAAATCGCATCCATCTCAACATCCTTTGTACAACCGACAAGCACATCATCGACATAGAGTACGATGTACATTAGAGGCTTGTCATCATTGCTGAGACGGACAAACATACATGGATCTGTATCGCTTTGTACGAATCCCATGTCAACAAATGCAGCTTGAATAGTCTTGTACCGGACCGCAGCGGCTTGTTTCAGGCCATAAAACTTCGCCGCAGCTTACATACAAACCTGTCGCCAGCCCGAACAATTCGTGACACGACCATGTACACGTCTTCATCAAGCATCCCATTGAGAAACGCGATATCAATGTCAAATTGTTGCATCCTCAGACGCTTGCTGCAGCACACCTCAAGGAGGGCGCGAATATTTTTGGTGCTCGCCACCGGGTGTACGTGTAGTGATAGTCGACGCCATGAGTTTGCAAACAGCCAAGCGCCACAGAGCGAGCTTTGTAGCGGACATTGTTGCCGTTCCCACCGAATTTGTGTGCAAATACCCACCTGCACCCGACAACTCGTGCATCATAAGGGCGCTTGTAAATATAAGTGTGATTGCGAATGTGTGCCCTATGTTCTTTGCAAATAGTGTCTTTCCACCGTTTGGCTTCGGGTGATGCCATCGCTATTGCATAGCTCCCGGGAAGTTGTGTGGCTGCTAATGCAATCTTGTACTTATCAAGCTGAGGGCTTTTGGGGTCCGGTTCACCGATCACACCATCGTCTTGGGAGGCCATATGAGGTGCATGTGCAATCATAGGCAAAAAGAAAACTTGTTGGTCAATAGCCGAGTCTGTTTAGCACTAAGTCCACGCTTAGACCTTGATCCACCGCTTAACACCACGCAATCATCACCGAAAGTTACTCGCCTGGGTTGTACTGGAACTTTGATGTTGCGAGAGGGGCAGGTAACAGCGGCACTTGTCCGGTCAAGATAGCTCTAGAACTGTTGAGCTGACCAGATCAAAATTCCCGTTCAGAAGAAATTTTCAAGAAATTTCGCTTGAGCGTGTAGTGTCAGCGACAGCGCGAGAAACACTCGAGGATCCCCCCTCAAGCAAAACTTTGGCAGCTGAAACAACAGAGCTATTCAGATTCAGACGCGTAAGTTCATCTCCCGCTCCATCGATCTCCAAGTCTGTGGTAGTGGATGTACCCGCACATGTCGACGCCTCAACTCATCGTCGTCGTCTTCGAGCGCATACTTCGCTTGACTCTCCACTATCAACGACAACAACATCGTGATAATGAGCAGGTGGCTGCTTATGCAGCGTCATCGTGCGTTTTGACCAGTCTCTTGTTGTCGAGTTCCCAGACTCGGTATGTCTTCAAGCCGCCAGCATATCCCAAGAAGATGCAGCGGTGCGACCTCGCGTCTCAATTCGTCCTCATACGCTTGTCGAGATGCACGTAGCCGGTAAATCCAGATACCCGAAACTTTTCGAGTGAGTGCTGCGTGTTGGTAAGAACTTCGATTGGAGCCTTGTCGCGTCGCGCAGTATTCGGGATACGATTAAATACATGAGCAGCTGTTATCACGGCCTCTCCCCACCAGTGTCGCACCACGTCTATGGGATACATCATCGTTCAGTTAGCGTGTGGTTCATTCTCGCCGCCAATCCGTTCTGAATACGGAGCACTTGTTTGATGCACGATGCCGTTGGTGGTACAAAATTAACTGAAATTCGCATTGGTGTAATCTTCAACGTTATAGCTACGAACACAAGGTTCCTGTAGCCAGTTTGATTTTCTTTGAGCTTGCGTAAGCGATCACAGACTTGTGTTCTCAAAGAAAGCAGATACACGAAGATGCATCTAACTAAGTTTTCGATAAACGTGAGCACGTACAAGGCTCCACCTGTCGATTTGAGCTTCATTGGGACCATTACATCTGTGTAACGACTTCCAGAAGGCTCCTAGTCTAGACTATACTGTCGGAAGTTTGTGCGAACGGACATCTCGTCATCTTACCTTGGGCACAACCACCACAATTAACGATGACGTTGTCTTCTTTATGTTGAAAAACAGGCAGTCCATCACTTATCTTCGCAACAGCTTGCACCTTCAATACGGAAAAGGCCCCAGTCGGGCGTGCCATAACGTTCTATCTCCACGCAGTATAGCACCTGCATGGGCGACTTGTTCTTCCTTCAGCTACAGTAAAAACGAGATGATATCAACCCGATGAATTACGTCTAGCACTTCTTCATCCACCACTAGCGTCGTCGATCGCATTTAAACTGCACGACAATGCCATGGTCCGTCAACACCGGAACGGACACCAGCTTCCTATCCAGTTAGGACATATTCACATCTCCATCAACTTGATCGTTTGCGCTCCTCCACAACAAAACGCACCACTCCATTTTCTTCTGCTAGCAATTGCTGCAACGGGGCTGCCGTAGCCATTTGCTTAGAGAAAGCTAAGTTAAGGTCACCGATCTTACGTTTTTCCAAGAATCAATACCAGTGTAGCGGATCGCAATCCGCTACCTCCAATGACGAAGGCAAACGAACACTTCTGTTCAAAATTGAAATTGTATGTAATTGTTTTAGTTGCAGCAGAGCCACCAATATCTAAAACCCAAGCTTTTCCTAACAGATATAGTAATACCTAATGATTATAGCAAAACCTAATCAATATGGCAATCCTGCCACGTGGTGGCTTCTGTTACGGTGTAGCCGTGTTATTACACTAGCTGTGTAACACACACCTATGTACGGTCGCCCAATCTTGTCGAGCCCATTCCCACAAGGGCACGTGTAATTCCGTTACAATTGCTTTCCGCCAGCCACGATGATGCTGATTGGTATCTTCAACTCATGATACTCTACAATGTCCATCTGCTCGCTTCACTATGTATCGAGCAACAGTTAAGCTCTCGTCCGTTGTGGCCGTAAAAACAAATTTATCTCTCAAATATTTCAACTCAGGACAGTCGTCACGCTTGTGACCGTACTCATTGCACTTAAAGCAGTATCCACGAAATGTTGGTCTGGTTCTTCTTCTGGTGCTGTCCATGAACACCATTGTAGCCTCCGCCACACTGTAGCACTACAGCCAGCTCAACCACCTTGCTCGCGCATGATATCCTGTCATGTTTGCTCTTTCATCTATCTTTTCTTGGCCAACTCGAACACACGGCGTAGCTTATTCTTCGCGTCCAGCAACCTCATCTTCCCATGCGCCTCGAAAACACAAATCATTACATCGTACTCCTAGGGTTAACTTCCAAGTAAAACGACCAGTTTCTTGTTCTCTCACACGACCTCGCCTGCCACAGCCCATCGCAAACACAGATCATCAAACTTCTGATGTGCTTCATCACATCTGCTCCCGAGCCTAGCGAAAATTCATGCAGCTTGTTCCTCAATTGCACACGGTTAGTAAGTGGCTGCTTCACAAAGAAAGTGTGCTGCGTTTTGCATCCGTCATTTGCAGACACCGTGTCACGCATCATCGATTGGTAGATTAGACTTAGTAGTTGGGCCACAACAGCTAGCCTTCTCATGTCGGCGGCCTTCCACTCCTCCGTCTCACCGCGCACTGCATCATCTGGCTTCATGGCATCTAGAAGTCTTTGCAGTCCCCTTTCTGGCTAGCCCCATCCGGGCATTGAACTGTTACATGTTGTATTTCTCGTATCGCGTTGGGCTTGGAAGCGTTTGGGCTCACAACCCTTAACGATATCTTCTTACTCGCAGCGCAGAATAAAAAGTAAATTACTAGAGCCTCATTAGCTCCTACCAAACTCTATCTTCTGTGCCTTACTTAACATAGTAATTAACGCGTATTTATGCGAGGTGCATAGCAAGCTGGTGGCACTTACCATTCAGCGACTACCAAGTCTGAAAGAAGCATTATTCATCTATTCTCTGAACAACAAAATAGGCAAAAATGCTTCTGTCTTTAGCTAAAACCGAGGAGACAGCATGATTGGCGGTCCAAGGTCCGAAAGTGGTTATTATTATCTTGAAAGCGCACGGATACTGTATTTGTATTTGACATGCAGATGTTTATTTGATTGATATTATCGCATCTGTTTAACACAGACAGTTATAGTGATTGCTGAATGTTGTCTTCTGTATTCCACAGGCGCGCGTCAAATATAATTGCACAAAGCTCCAGAATTTATCCGGATTTTGACGGCTTTCCAAAGCCTGTGACGGTGATAGATATCCGCCCTCCTTCTACTGGGACCGAAATTTTCACGTCGCGACCCCGTGTAGAAACCTAATCATTCAAGCCTTCGGCTAAGAGCAAAGGGAGAACGCGTTACACAATGATTCGTATCTTTTACAAATAAAGCAAAAGCAAGAACAACAAAGCTGATCGGCCGTCAAGAGACCTCCTTTATCCTCTTCATTATGGTACATCCGCTCTGGCGTGCTAATTAAGCTCTCACTTTCGGCAACTCATCTAGTATTTGTGGCACGCAAGTTTTACTTCGAACTCGATGCGGCACCCACCGCTTATGCAATAATGTATTGCATATTGAGCGACAGCAGTCCCACTTTTCAAACTAAGTGTTCTGACCTTTTTTAGTCTGCCATCATAAGGCTTGGCGCTTAGCAGAAGTGACTTCACTGTGGTGTGGGTTGTACTGCCACAGACGCTTAGTTGAGGCAATCCTGGAGGTGATCTCCTTGCGTAATATAATAACTGGTGTGCCGTCTTGTGACAGATAAACTAGTTCTATATATGTTCAGGCGAAGCTTAAGGACTCTGACAGCGCAAAATTTTGTCTCAATATAAACCTGAACTCGAAATATGTTTGTACCCCATACATGGCGTGGTTGGATAGAGAGAGCAGTGAACAGGCTAAAACCCGAAGAAATAGTTGCCACGCACTTCTCTCCCGGTCAATCTTTGTGAATAGTGAATTCAATTCTAATAGATTACAGAGGCGCTTTTCTTGCGGGCACGAAGATATGATGGCTATCAAGAAAAATATGGGATTGTCCGAAGTCAATAGCAAATCCATTGTTTGTTGCCTCAAGCTCAGATCAAAAGACATAAGCAGTAATGAGCCGCAACCTTAGATCGATACAGATAGAAGCGATCGTATAGCGCGGTCACCAGATTGTATGCCAGCTGTGGCAGAAACCACTACCGCGTGACAGCAGTGAAGCTTTACAAATTTGAGACAAAAAATCTTGAATTACCCAGGCTGTCTTAGGGACTGTAACTATCCCCTCAACTCTAATATAAGCTCTTCTGTAGCTGGAACGTTTCCCGAGGTATCTGCGCGAGAAATTTCAAGACGATGATATCACTCAAAATCGGTACGGTTAATATCGGATGAAGAGCTCGTTCCATTATATGTAATAGATGAGCCTGCCTTTGTCCCTTAGAGCACTTGCAAAGCACATATTGCAAAATATGCGATAATGTATCGTCAAGAATTCGTGATATGGTGACAAGAGACCAATAATGCATACTACTCCCATTCGGAAAGTGCGTTACAAAATTGACCTGTAATATATTGCGTCAGGCGCAAATTTAGGGAGCAGTATAACTTCATGGAAGCAATCTTTCGCGTGAGGCACGGAATTGAGTGAAAAGTTTTCGACTCAGCGCCAACTTTCCTGATTTACAGTTCATTCTTCTCAATGAAAATATCGAGTAGAAGGATCTCGTCGGCGTCAAAAACACACTTCTCTATTTTCGTTAAGCAGCAAATTGATGCGCATACACTATAGCGCTGCTCGCAAGGGTTCAATAGGATATTCCACATCTGACTTTTAGCCCTCTGCACAACTATCGTTGAAGAACACCATGGAAGCTGTATCACCAGATGGTTGAACGTCGCTGATCCATTGAATAGATCCTTTGGTGTGAAAGGCCTTTTCTTAGAGTATCCAGCTCGGAGTACTCACCGCACCGAGAGGAATTTTGCTGTTCCTCATGGGTAGTTGACGATACCATCAGCCAGACACTGTAAATGATTAAACTGCAACCGACCCTGCTGTCTTGCGGCACATTCTAACAAAAAATTGGCGATTTCACCGAATCATGGCTGCATTAAGCCTATTGTAAGATGTACAATTCGTCATTTACCGCAAGCATTTCCAACACAGATCGCTGGCACCAAGATGGGAGATCTACTCTCTTTAACCAAATTGACTTCGAGTATCGCACTGAAGAAAGCGCCTATTGTTCTCTTGGCAAGGGCCATCGCCATATGAGGCAATATTTGATATCGGGTACCAAGTCAATTTATGACGCACTCCCCGATCCAGCGGCAATACATGTGGTGAGATATCTTGTCACCACGAATTGAGATTTTCAAACAGAAGATAAAATAGAACAGTTTTTCAAGTTGGCTTTCCCTCTCATCGCACTCGATTCTCAGCGAGTCATCTCATTGACGGACTCGCCTATCACGGTGGATAGATTAGCTCCCTTTATGGTGCTAGCCGTGCTGATTGAACACTTCTTCACACATACTGGGGGAAGTTCCATTAGCTAAATAAGAGCTTTGCCGGAAGCTGTGAGAAAGTACACACAACCCCTGGAACTATCGGTGTCTTTCCGTTAACAAACAAAAATATTTTCGCTAGAATCATGTATATATCCAGTTCCGCACAGACACAGTACACGAAAGTACTGAATTTGAAGTAACATTACATCAAGACAAGGATATATCATCCTTATTTACTCCAGGGCCTGAACTTTATACTGGCATTCAGTCTACAGTTGCATTCTAACTCCACTGGCTCTATAACAAGAGATATCTACTTGCATATGTGCTTCACCTCTACCAAAGACACCATCTGGAGACCACAACAACTTCCGCTATTTTTGGTCTTAGCCATCGCTGACTACCGCTTCTGTCATTCAATCCTTGCCAGAGGCAACAAGCAGTATCATTGCTGTCGCTTTCGAACATTCAATATCCTGCTATCGCGGCTTTGTACCCGCGCCTAAAGCGCTTCTGTTTCCTCGTAAAAGCTCTAAGTAGTATATTTATAAATACACCTAGTGAACCTGCGCGTTCGTGTCACGGTCACCACTTTCGCCTGAACGGCGCATTATCATTAGCAGCTTAAAGAAGCGTGAGCGTGAAGCACCTGACGTGGACCGAAAATATACTCTTCAGCACCTTGCTGCGACCTTAAGTGACGATCTGGGCGAACTACTCACGAGGATATGATTGGCAAAAGCATTCCCGGGCTAGAAATGCGCAGCACCTTTTATTAATATTAAGTCGATCCGTTAATGGTGGCGTTTTAATACGCCATACCTGAAATAAGGTCATACTTTGTGTCTAGGTCTAGGAAGAGACAGCATTTCACGTTCTCAAAGTCCTCATACTTTGCATGAAAACGTATTAAAGCCTTCGACACTTTCAAAGTAGTTTTCGTTGGAAGACATACGGATAATATATTTGTATTTGACATATTCAATGCCTTGGCGTCTTCTGCGTTTGATTGTCGAGCATCGTACATTAATGATAGCACTCCTGAGTCTGTTAGGACCCTTTACAGCTTCACAAAGCTCGTGACCGTGACGTAAACAAACACGAACCCTATGCTGCGAGCCCACCTCTTTTTTTTCTCCAGAAAGTAGCCTTTTCAAAAGCTAGGAGCCGTTGATTTGCCTATATAAAGTAATCTTTACCCAATAGACTGCGCTGTGCCTACAGAGACCCAACTTTTCCCTCTAGAACCGAGACCCAATTTCTCCCTCTAGATTGCCGGGAGACTCTCTGAGGAAGCCTGAGCTTGAATATCTTCCAACCGAGAGTGAACGGGGAGCACATGGCACAGTGATTTGTACGATCACAGATGAAATATCTGCAAATAGTACGGACCCGCTTGGTAGGCACGAGCTCGCTTTAATTTTCTTCAACGCGGCTAAGAAATAAAATGACACCTCTGACGCTTTCTTAGAGATCTAATTATTTGCCTTCGTGGCAGGAAAGCTGTCACTGCATTTAATATGGCACCAATTGTTTCCTTGATAAAAGTAGCATGGGCGCGGAAGGTCTCAGCGCAAAACTACTTGGTGAATTTCCATGCGTATTCTAACTCGCCTTCGCTAGAAGAAGGCCCCATAACATTGCGGTGATTAATAATCTTTTATCCGAAACAATGTTTTCTTACTCAAATGGTCTCTACGGCTGGACAGGTGGACAACTACTTAAACGCCTCGGTAGGCGGTGACAATACCAACGACATATGCTACTTTAAATCCCACCAAAGCGGGAAATGCCTTTATACAGCGATATAGCACGTTGATCTCATTTTCGCGCGCGGCCTCCAAGCTTGGTCGCTGCCAGTGAAGCGACGTGCTGTCGCTTCTTCTGAAGCACGACCCATACATGGCTATCCCACCTTCCTAAAAGTGCTGGCCACCCAATATTGGCGGACTCGCGATGGGTGTCATTTATTTCCCCGGCGACGCCCGAATCAGGCACTCCAGAAAGTGATTAATTAGCGCGCTTTAATTGCTGATGACTACTTTCAGGAAGCAATTATCGCTTCTGCTGCTCTTTGGGCCAGCCGTCGTTAATCTCTTCGATATAAACAACATACATATCTTTATCGAGGAGTGTAGCTTTTTGAGACAGGTAATCGAACACATCGTGTTTCATTTTCACAGAGTCGATAGTCCTCACGACTTGGTCGTTGGATCGACTACAAGTGCTACAAAGTGAAACAAGTCTACGTGAATCAAGTAGATATGACGACATGAATCAATTCACTACAACGACAACCTTCTTTTCCCCAACTCTCCTATATAAATTCCATCTTTGCTTTTACGTTGCATTGTTCCCTTTTCAAACAAATCAAATTGTTCAAATCACTTTCATACCATACCGAGATCTTACCGGTTCTACCATAATTCCCCCTTAATGGCACGTAGTCGCAGTCAATCTCCCGTTCGTTCTCGTCGTCACGGCGGCTCGTCCTCATCTCGTCGTGGTCATCATGACTCATCATCTCGTCGTAATCAACATCACGATGTTCTTCCCGCGTCTTCCGAAAAGAAGGAGATAACACTAAGTATTGAGGAAACAAATGAATTACGTCGTTCCTTGGGATTAAAACCACTTGTTCTCGGTCTCTCAAAGAAAGAACAAGCAATTGTAAATGTTCAAACAACATTGAAACAATATGAAATGGAACGAGAGCAAAAGGAGATACAAAGGAAGGTACAGCACTCGAAAACTCGACGTGAATTAACCCAAAAACTTCAGGGTGAATCACTTGGAGAACAATTACAAGCGACATGGAAAGCTCAAAATTCGGGTGAAACTCCACTTCATGATGCTTTAAAGTGGGTGAAAGAGTCTCGGAAGCGAGAAAAGAAGGAAAAAGCAAGTGAAAGTGTTGAAAAGGAACGATATGATGCTCAAGCATTAGCTGGAATGACTGTTGGCCATGCTATGGATGAATTTCAAGATGGAAAAGATGTGATTTTAACATTAAAAGATCAAGAAATATTAGAAGATGGCAAAGAATTAAATGAACACGATGATGTGTTAGTAAATGTTGAAATGAGTGAGAGAGAGCGACGAAAAGATCGTGAAGAGCGAACAAAACGTGCAGCTTTACCAGTTTATTCTGCATATGATGATGAAGAATTTCTTGAAGTGAATAGTAGACGAAAGAGGAAGATTACAAAGATTTTAACACAATATGATGAAGATGAAGAAGCGCGAGAAGTTGAAGCAAGTCGAAAGTTTCAATTAAATGCATTTGGAGAGTCACAAAGTGTTGTGAAGGAAAATATACCGGAAGAGAATGAAGTGGCTGTGATTTCATTATCGATGAATCGAATGAAACGAGTTGAAGACTATTATACGAAAGATGAAATGGCAACACAGTTTGCAAAACGTTCCAAAAGTATTAAAAAACGAAAGAAAAAAACGTTGCGTCGTCATAAAACAGTGTTGGATGATGACATGGAAGTTTTATTGAAAGAGAAAGATGATGACGAGATTGAAAGTCGTGATTTGGTGGCGCAATTGGAATCTGAAGCCATGAAGACGAATCTCATTGGATCGAATGATCGTGGAAAACGAAAACAAAATGATAAGAAAGATGAGGTGGATGTGGATAAACTACAACGATTTCAAGATGCACGTGAGAAAGCGAATGCAGTAGCAGCTGAAGCATTAGCTGCTAATTCGAAATCAAGTCAAAAGCTTAAACGACGTCGAATGGATGAAAATGAATTGATGGATGATGCTATGGAAATGGAACGAGAACTTGGTGCGTCACTTGCTCGTGTTCGACAATTGACAAAAGAGAAAGTAAAACCTGTAGTTCTTACAAGTGAAGAACGAATTGCAGAGCTTGTTAGTCAAAGAATTTGTCACGAAGAAAACCGAGTGTCATCTCTTAACACTTCCGACAATACACTTGATGGTAGTGAACACAAACAAATTGGTCAAGTGTTTGGTGGTGGGAATCTTACAGAAAATGCTGTTGTATTTAACGAAGCCACGGACTTTGAAACACGTTTACGTGATGCAATGGAAAAGCGTGCAGCTCAATTCCAAGCTGAAGCCGAGAAGTCGATGAGTTTCAATGGATCAAATATTGAAACACGTCAAAAGGGTCAAAGTGAAAAGCCAAAAGAAAGTGATGATGAGGACGAGGAGAGAAAAGAGAATGAAGTATGGGGAGAAGAAGAACCATTGGTTGGAGCAGGAATGGCTGCAACGTTAGCACTTCTTCGTCAAACTGGTGATTTAAAACAAACACGAATTGAACGACAAGCTGGTCGAGCTAATGATGTACGAGATCGTACATTTGATGCTGATTTACGAATAAAAAATGGTGTAAAACTTGACTATCGCGATGAATTTGGACGTTTATTAACGAAAAAAGAAGCTTTTCGAATGCTTTCGTATAAATTTCATGGTCATGAACCAGGCAAGAGAAAGAAAGAAAAGCGATTGCGACAAGTGAAAGAAGAATTAAAAGCTCAAAAGCTGTTGTCAGGAGAAGGAAGTAGTAAAATGATGAAAGTACTTGAAAAGAAACAACAACATACGAAAGAAGCACATGTGGTTCTTTCGAGTGGAGTGTAAACAAGTGAGTTCGTTTCATTCTCATTATGTTTGATTACCCTTATATGGCTATGAATGTAAAGAATCGATTGATTCTTGTGCAACTACAACAGAAAGAAACGCAGTGTTTGTACTTGATGAAATGCTGTGATCAGTATGTAATCGATTGGCAAATGAAGTGGATGGTTCTGCTGCTTTTGGCGTTGAGACGGTAATGTATCCAGAAGTGTGTTCGTGTGCCATTTTATTATGACTAATACTTTTACTTAGACAAAGATTTGGAGGACCGAAAGTTTGGACTTGTTGACTCCGTGCAGCACGTTCAGGATCAATAAATTCATGAAATTCAAGAGCTTGTTGCATATCATGATGTACTTCACGAAACATCCGTACAATTGTACCCATCATGACTAGTTCTCCAGCATTTGAAGATACTGCGTAAAGAGGTGATGGCATGATATATCCAATCAATAGAGCAAGAGCCCCAAGAAGCATCCAGATCCATGGATTTAAGCACGTCGCATGAACCATATACGAGTAATGAGAACCATAATTCCACAATTTCATTCCAACATATAGAGATAATATGACGAGTACAAGTGCCGGTAAAATTGCACAGATTGTATGAGCAACATTATCTCCTTGAAGATGATAGAAACTTGTTACTTCAGGCATCATTGTATTTGTCCAGTGGTATGCAATTAAAAGGTTTAAAATGAGTAACCCAAAGCTAAGAAGCCACACCATGAAGCGTAAACACGTCGATAGTAACCATCGACGACGACCTAATGTACCTCTTGCTCTTGTATTTGTCCCAATGCTTCGACATTCTCGATGATCACTTTCAAACGAGATTCCACAGAAATTTACTGATTTGTGCTTGTGTACCAAATACGCCAATTCATAATACACTAATAACAACATAGGAGTGATACATGCATGGAACGCTAACATGGCTTGAGTACTGGTACATCGTCGATCGATGCCTGTTGTAGCCATAATGACATTGTCAAAGATAAGACTGATACAAATGAATGGCTACATGTCTTGTCAATGATTAGAAATATGATCGAAATAGCATTCATAAGAGACGCACCGTGAGGAGGAAGGCTGCAGTCGTACAATATTTCTTTGCGTATTTTATCGAGTAGATGAAGAGTACGATTCCAATGCCAACAAACGACCAAAAGAACGGCACAAAGGCAGGGAGGACATGAAGTTTAGAAGTATCGTCTTGAGCCATTTCGAACTTGTTTACTTGTGGCTATTCTTAAGAATAAGAAGAAAATTTCAGTCAACGTGCGTCAATCACAGATCCGGTCAAATGGTCAAGAAGACAATATGTCATTGAAGCCATTCCGGTAGTCATTTTCACGGGATTCTTGTCCTTATCCCAGCTGCATAGCAACTCAGGTGCTGTATTTTTGGAATCCTTTCGAAGTCGTCACTGAAGATTCAGTTGATTAAAATGTATACCATCTGGTTCCTTAAATTTTGACCCATTAAAAAAGAACATCGTGGACTCTTGGTATGAGGAAGATAAGACGTATCACATACTTCATGATGACACCGAAAGTTGAGAGGATATGTGGTTAGAATGCTATCGGCTTTACTGGCTCTCGCTGAGAAATAGAAAGAATAAGAGATTGGTTTAATTACAGTGTTTTTTACTTTATACAGACAAACGTATACAGAATTAACCCTGTAGATTAGTTTAATAAATGAGAGATATTGCCACTATTTTCCAATATTTTATGACGTACTATAGGTCTTACGTGTGTAATGTGTTTGGTAGATAACACTAAGTTTCTGGTCAATCTGCACCTATTTTCAAAGCGTCGCCTGATGCACGTGCTATGTTGTAACATCATCCACTTTGTCATGTAAATTTGTTGCGAGCTATTTAAGCTCATCCTTCGGCGTTTTGAAGTGTACTTATTGATATAAATTGATTGTCCATGCGTAAGGCACAGGACAAAGATAACTTAGATTCCAATGAGCTATGTTGATTAGCTTTCCTTACTCAAAAAAATGTGGTGCATGTAGATCACAGATAAAAAAGGGAAGAGGAGGTGTCTTCAATTGTGAAGATGTCAGTCAGATACCGAGACATTGAATCGGTCACTCCGACTCTAACCTGTATTTATTGACAATAATGTTGAACCGATGTGTAATTATGAAAAGCATCAACAAGATTAAGGCAACTAGAAGGGGTAGAAGTCATTACAAAGCTTTGTTATTGATCTAAGAAGATTGTAGTGAAAGCAGCCTGAGATCTTGAACTAGTCGCTGCTTCTTTTTGTGTGACGAGAACAGCTACCTATTCGTACACCCACTCGTCATCGTTGGAGGACCATTCGACAAGACCCTCTGGGAACCAAAGACTGATTTCCTTGTTGGCTGAATCAACCGAGTCCGAGCCATGACAAACGTTGCGACCCACGTCAACACAAAAGTCACCACGGATCGTGCCCAGCGCCGACTCAGACGGCTTGGTGGCACCGAGCATTTTACGGCCCTCAAGAACCACATTGTTACCTTCCCAGACCATGCAAGCCACAGGCCCTGAGCTCATGTATGCAATGAGAGACGGAAAGAAGGGACGACCAGCAAGATCGGCGTAGTGTGCTTCCAAGTGATCTATTGACGGGCGAGCGAGTTTGAGGGCTACGAGCTTGTAACCCTTGGTCTCAAAACGCTTGATAATTTCGCCCACGAGATGACGCTGGACGCCATCTGGCTTTACCATAATATAAGTACGTTCACGAGCCATGATGAATTGATGAGGATATTCGTAGGAGAGAAATCTTTGGAAAATGATGAAGGAAGGGAGCTATTGATGGTGGCAGAATTGGAAGATTTTAGCGAATCAAAAAATTATTAGATTTTGTTTTAATCTAGGGATGGGGACTCTTGAAATTTAATTCTTGTCTTATGTTGCTTTATGGTCGCTGAAAGTGCGAAGCGACGAGAAGACGAAAGGTTTGATTTTCATCAAAACCGAGCTCTTCTAGCATTTTCTCGGCATGTAACACCAGCAATGGATCCACTTCCATAATAGTCTCATCGTAATTTGCACAAGCACGCAGTACACGTAACAGTGCTTCACTTTGTGGATGATCTAAAGCAAAGCCGTAGAGTTGAAACGCACGTTGTATCGTCATGGCACGTGGACAGTATTTGCATGCGCAGAGATAGTCATCGAGACGTGGTTGAGTGTCAACTAATCAAAGAACAATCAAGTATTTGTAAATGAAAATGACGCAAGAAAGTGCAATGCACGACTGAACCTTTATAGAGCGACTTGGTGCGACGTAGCTCTGATTCATGAGATTTACTACTGCCAAAAGTTGGTGACTGCCGACGCAGATTAATACCTGTTGACATCATATACCACGTTAAACTCTAAATTTTATTACGTATAGGAATAAAGACTAACCCGATCGAGGGCAGGAGTTTGGAGCAGGGAGCAAAGCTCGAGCCTCAGGCGACAAATCATCGAACTCTTCGTCGTTTAAAGTCGGAAGTACCTTCTCTAACTTTTGATCATTCTGAATGTCGACACTGCCGTCGGTTGAAACGACCACCACTGCCTTGTCTTCAAGCTCTCGACCACTTAATTTTGATTGCGGGGTATCTGGATAGCACTCTATCATACCATCATCATTGCTTGACGCACAGTCTCCGTGATCGAACGATAGTGATGGCTCGTAGTCGTAAATTGGCATCAACACCTTTGCCTCATTTCTACTAAGCGTTCGAAATCGATTGCTTCTTTTCCATACATCTACTACACCACAAGAAATGCATGAGGAACCCACAATGAAATGCATTGACCTCATTTACCATCTGATGGAGTCTGTGCGCAGCAATTGACAGCACCCATCAATATCGTGCACGCTTTTTTTCGTTGAGTATCTCTTAAGTTTTAAATCTTTAGAATGTCGAAACAAACGTAGCTCTTCAACATTTCACATTGAGAAAGAGCAGTCGTCAAGCAGCTCTGGAGGTTGTTGCCGTGCCTTTCTCATACCGACATGCTCTACTGGTTTTTAATCAATACCGGTAAATCACGACCAAGTGGCAAAGACTACATGGAGACGTCTTCACAGCCCGAATTTGATCAAGAAAATCTTAACGAGGATGTTCAGCGTATGCGTATACTTTGGGTGAATGAGCTCGTGCGTTTTTTGCTTTTGTATGTGATTGTGTGTTTTGTCATCACTCGCTTTTGATGATTAATAGAATGCTCCAGAGATCTTGCCATACGACGATGAAATGGTGACTGAAATGGTGGAACAGATCCGGAATCAACAGGAATACGTTGATTCAGTAAATGAAGATCGTGCACAGCGTACAGAAGAGACATCATTTGTCAATAAGCTATACCAGATGGAAATCGACCGATTGCGTTATATAGTCTCATCGTACCTCCGCACACGTCTACGCAAGGTGCCGCCAATGTAATTCTTTAACATACTGGTCTTCATTTGTGCTAAATTTGAGGATGATGACATAAGCTGTAGATTGAAAACTTTGTTTTTCACATTCTTGAAGATGAAGAGCTGATTCAGCGACTGTCAGTGAAAGAACGGGACTTTGCTCAGCAGTAAGAAATTGTTCATTTGCTTTTGAATGACGTGAAACATTTATATCCTAATTTAATGTCTTTTGATTAGATTTGCAATGCTTTATGAATCTCATGTTAACAATCTGGCTCTTGACAAGTTTTCAAATGAAAATCGCACCCTTACAGCTGAAGGCATGGGTTAGTATCAAATCGCGTTTCATACTGACATGAGTACTCTCGTTTTCTTAAAACGAATGATTTTTGCAGTTTCCAAGCCGAATCTCGACAATTTTGTGTTTTGCCAAGGCAAAGAAGCAGGTGGAGTACAATGCGATGATAAAGGCGGCGATTTTGTGCAAGTGACGTCAGCAGATCGCTACGTACTGCGTTATCGAAGTGTTCAGGAGCACGTTCGAGCAGGAACAATCGACCTCATATAAGGATATTACACAAAATTTTAAAGACGAACATTGCCGCTTAACATTTTAAAATAAGTTGAGACACGATCGCCCGACAATAAGAGACTACTTTCCAGCCTATACCCATAACGCACTTCAATCAAATCTGAATTATATCTGGGGTAAATAGAGTTTGGAGCACAGTCTCGAGTTGTTTAATGTCTTTGCAATGTTGTGGTCTCATCTTTCTCTGATCATAAATTGATTTCAACAGAATCCAAAGGATTTGTCGATCACCATAATGGATTAGCAACGGACGCTGCAGCAGCTATGCAAACGAAAAATGCTGCTGGCTGCAAAAGCATAAGTCCATTCACAGCATCAGTGATACAGCAAAATCATACAAACAATTATTAGAGCTTTTCAGTTACGTACCACTAAAAATACTTCCTCTAGCACGAGTACACCAACTTGAAAACACTCATAGTGCGTAAAGTTGTTTTCAGGAATCTCAAATCTCTCGTACAAATGAGGTGTCAGCATCACGATACGTGCAAATTCCATGGCACTCAAGAGCAAGTACTGTAAAGAAAGTCAACTTAAAGATCCTCAACCAAAGCGAATTTACTATAGAGAACGTACCACGATCGTCCAGCTCATACGTTCCGAGCGCACAGCTAGCAGACCAACAATACCCACAATAAACATAAAAATGTTGGATAGACACAAGTAATTGCCGGATGCTAGCAACCCAAGTAGCATTTGCAATCCAGCAATTACGCGAATACGCTCTGATCGACGTGCAGTGGATGCCCATTTGCGCTTCTGCTGCTCAAATCCACCATAGCAACGAGGTGCAGTAGATGTAGAAGTTGTGGATGATGCTGCATAACTACGCGGATAGAGTGGATCGTACTCGCGAGCCGACTTGTGCTCTGACATTGCACTGTTAGTTGAGCTTTTTAAATAATAGATAAATGCTTTGCTTCTGTGCTGTAAGGACAATTGTGATGATTGGTCATAAATCATAAGAGATAATAAATAGAGGATTGTGATTGGATCATATGTGGTCTTATTATGCTCATGTCACTTCTCGTGTCATCAAAGCAAGATCGCAACACAGTCCCTGGCGTTGCCTGGAAAAAGAAAAGGTCGTACAGTACATTTGCCTTAATAACGCTTGTAAATTTCTTTCTAGGGATTTAATAGATTATCGTTACTTAATGACACCTATCGTTACATAATTCGTTATGTACCTGCAATCTCGTTTCAGTCAAATATTGCGTAACCTTATAACCCAACATTATACAATAAATCTCTTATTTTGTGTGACTTACATTTGAACACATTAACAATGTCATGGTCTTTATTTATTTGTCTACATCTTCCGAAGTGCCTCACGTTCCTCATGTTCAAGACGCATGGCTTCCTTAATCGCACGACTTTCGGCCTCGACCCATCCCTTTTCGATATCGTCGTACTCGGCAGGGTCAGCAAATTCGATACCACGCATCTTGGAAAACTTATCGAGAAAGCGATGGCTTTCCACCTGGTCATACTTTTCGATAAGCAAATTGTACGCATCCTTTTCAGAAATGCCTTGCTCAATTAGCGTTAGCTGCTCATCAGCAAATTCGTAAGCGGTTTGGTCGTCGACTACGCCATCACGCTGTCTCATATAAAGCTCCGCTAGTCGGTCCTGTGGAAACTTAATAACCGGCACCGTATCGCGATCATGACGCGGTATCGGAGGTGGTGGAAAACGGTCTACCATTGAAACCCATGATGGACGGTGCATTCCACCGTTACGACACAATCCCTTTACCAGACGGATCATGTCCACCGTACGCTTCCGAGCCCGACCCATAGTTTAGTGTATGGTTATAGTGGAGAGCTAGTCTGTGTCTAATAATTATTGGCTGAAAATTAGGAGCTAAACCAGCTCTACCGGTATTCGTACTTGCACTGCAATATTTTACTGACATGCGTGACGACAATTGTGGGCAATAGTGTGAGCATAATGTATGCAATATATTCACTTAATAAGATAATGCGATAACTCAAGGGTAGGTCAAATAAGTAAATATTCTACGAAGAAAGAAATTGGTAGATCAAGTCAATTTCAATAGTAGATGTGTCACTTTGCAGAATTTTTATTGAGTGTTTATCGGTATGAGTAAATATCATGTAGAAACACCGGTGATAGAATCAAATTCTTATACGAGACAGACATTTTGACTTTTGCAAGATAATTCATGGTTGAGTTATATCTCCGACTATATCCACTTTTTTTGGGTTGCAGTGCTCTTGTAATGGTGCTTGAGCTAGTTGAAAAGAATAAAATCAAGCTAATAATTGTGATTATGTGTGTTGGTTAGGGCGGATTCGGCTTCTGTCAGTGGTTTGCCGCCACGGATGTGCGTTTACACGTCATGCTTAAAGAATAGTCAAAGCTAACACTTGATATTGGAATCCCAGACCGAAATTCAAGGACTGCTTCATCATATGTCGCTGAAGCCATTATTGACGACAGTCCCCCAGCTGCTAACAGCATTGCTACTTCTATACTATGCATGTACATTTTCGCGAGCATCAAGTGCCTTCGTGCATCGCATGTTAGTGACATCCTCTCTCCACAAAAGTATCACAAGCCTTACCTTGGCTTCATTCATCTTTTCGGCTTTCCATTTGTCACTTAGCGTTTGTTGCTCAACTCCAATTTTGTGGTGAGATGCTATTATTAAGCTCATCTTCTCTTCGATGTTAACTTATGCGTTCCGATACATTAGTCCTTTCAATCCAATGGGATATCAACTCGATCAAATTGTGAGCTGTCCGACTTCCGTGGCAAACTTAAATGTATTCCCACGACTAGTCTACAGCTGTGTGACATATATAATGCTGCTTGCTCTTGCTAGCATTGAGCCTGCACAAATCACTAAGGACCTGAATTCTCGTGTGCACAAGGCCAACTTCATCACCTTTTCTCGACGTGAACCTATATATGATGCTTCGCCTTCAGTTTTTTAAGTTTTTGTCAAGAACATATCCTGCACTTTATCGTAGAGGTGTAATTTATCAAGTCATATTAAGTAAATTATGCTGAAATCACTGCACCAAGTGCATCCATGGATCTTCAAGAAACGAAGGCTGGAATAACACTCGCCCTGGTCCGTCCTTCCTGCCAGAATGTTGTATTTCTTGTACACGCATCTCCTCTCTATGTTGTGCTCCTGTATACTCTGTCTTGACGGCAGCTTCATCCTTTACATTGCTCCATTCGCTAGTCTCGAGCTCCTTCCACGGATCCTCTAAAAACGACGGCATAAAGAACTTCAAAGCATCATGTACGACCTCATTCGGTCTTTTTTTTCGTTTATACTGCGTCTGATGATACCTATCATCGCGATTTGTTCTACATTTCTGCTGCTGGATACCTCTGTGTCCCCTCGTGCGTCCTCGTCCACCACGGTGATCTCCAGATATTTCAAACGCTGGCACATGCTGCTGGAACTTTGGCTGACGCTTTTGCATCTGATGCATCATTTGTTGCAATTGCGGTGGCATCGGTAGTGAAGACTCACACTGGATTGCACTAGGTGGAGGAGGCGCCGGGTGCATATTCACTTGACTTTTGGTTCATAGCATAAAACCTTCGTATAATATAGTGTACACCACACTTACTACATAAGAGATTCCAGCGAGACCTGCTTACAAAGTAAGTACCCCTACGTTCCCCGCTCTAGAGACCGTCGCACCATCCATCATTCTAGAGTAAACCATCACTCTTGCACCTTCACGACAGACTTGTTGAAGTGTGCTGTATTGTCCTGTGTAACTTAGTGCTTGCGGTTCGCTACCTCTCTCGATTATGAGCCACTACGGTCCGCCGTCCAACAGCGCAGCGTTCCCGCGTGGCAATGCACCAGCATTCCGCGGCCCTCCACCAGCGTTTCCACGCGGTATTATGCCTCCATTTCGTCCACCATTTGCTGCTCAAACTCCGCCACCTCCCTTTGCATTTCGTGGACCTTCGCCAACATTTCTCGGTCCTCGACCGCCACTGAATCTCAATCTCGTCTCAATGTTGGCTCCAACAATGTCACCTGCTACTCCTACTACTGTTCTACCGCTTGGATGGCAGGAATCAAGAACACCACAAGGCGCTTTATTTTATTATAATGCTACTACTGGCGTAAGTACATACGAAATGCCAACGTCGGACCCCGAGACATGTACATGGAGAGAATACAAAGACGAAGCCACAGGAGCGTCATACTATTTCAACACAATTACAAAAGAAACAGTGTGGGACCAACCTGAAGAGTTACGGATGCAAAAAGCTCGCGAAGAAGTCGCTAAAATGACTAGTGAAACACTTCAGACAATGTCTTCTGTGAATACACACGTTCAGACGTCAACGCCAATACAAACAATCAAGCAAATTGAAAAGCAAGAGGAAGAAAAAGACGAAGACGAAAAGCAACAACAGGAAGCACAAGCAGAAGCACAAGCTCAGGCACGTCAGAAACGCAAGGAAATACAAGAACAACAACAAGCTGCGGAGTTTACAGATATGCCCCGAGCGGAGCGTCTTGCTGCATTCAAACAATTTTTAGAAGAGAAACAGATTGCTCCTACGTTAAAATGGAGTGATGCTCTGCGTATGATTGGCAAAGATACGTCAATGCAAAATGATTCTCGCTGGAAGTTTGCCTTGCAAACGGTAGGCGAAAAGAAACAAGCATATGCCGAGTATTGTACCCAAGCCAAGAATCGTTTGACAATTGAAAAGCGGCGATTGGGAAAGAAAGCTCGAGAAGAATTTATTGAACTTCTTGGACTATTTGAAACGAGCTTAGCACCTTCACGTCGACGACAACTTTCTTGGGAAGAGGTGAATGAAAGCAACGATTTTTATGCCATGCGGAAAGATCCACGATGGACTGCAATTGATGAAGCACGTGAGAAGCAACAACTTTTCACAACTTTTATGCAAGACTTGGAGCGAAACCAGAAAGCACGTCTGGCGAAACAACGAGAGGTCCTGAAGTTAGAATTTCTAGCGCTCTTGCAACAACGCATGGAAGCCAAGGAATTGGATTTTGAAAACCGTTCATCGAAGAGATTGGATGGTGAATCAAAGCGCCGTGTGTTAGAAATATTAGAAGAAGTTAAGTCGGCGGATGGTAGGGACAAAATTAGTGAAGATGTGCTTCGAAATATTGATCGACATGATGTGTACGACTGGACGGAAAAGTTTGTACGTGAACGTCGAGAGATTGAACGTGCGAAACGAAAGCGTGAACGAGTAGAGCGTGCTGAGCGCACGGAACGATTAGAACGTGAGCTTAGTAGTCAATTGAAACAAATGGCAGGGAGTGGGGAATTGACGTCTGGAAGCACATGGGACGAGTTTGCCGCTGAATACTTAAAGGAGGCAAGTGAACAGATGACGAAAGATGGAAAGAATGAAGATAGCATTTCTGATAATGAGAAGGACCAAGACATTGACCATTTACATTGGAAGACGCAACGACGGATCTTTGACAAGAATGTTCGCCGACTTCGTCGTGCAATTGAACCTGTAGCAGCTGTGATTCGTACTTGCTTAGATCGAAATGAGCCAGTGTTACGAGTAACGGAAGCCACTACATTTGCCGCATACATCGATGCGCTAAGTGCTGGAGTGAGTAAAGCGACTGACACGAATGCACCTGAAGAAGGGGAAGAAGAAATGATGACATCGAAAGAGATTGCAAAGACAAATGAGGTATCCACACTCGATTCAAAGGAAATAATTGTAGCACTTGAGACTGCTATCAAGACACAGCCCAATAACGACAAAGTGGTTTACCCAGCATTTGTTCGTCAAGTTTACGACATGTGGGTTGCTATGGCGAAAGAAGATAGCAGGAGAGAAGGCGACAAAAAAGACAAACGACGCAAGCGAAGTCGCAAGGAGAGTCACGAAGAGGAGGAAGACGATCAATTTCGTCGCTCTCGTCATCGGTCTTCTACTGCTGATGAACACGAGGAAGATAAAAGTCACAAAAAACGTCGAAGCCGTCGATCATCAAGAAAACGCCGTCGTAGTCACGCGTCGCTGTCTGCTTCGCGGTCTCGATCCAAGTCTCGACGTAGTTCTCGACGAACTCATTCTCACTCCCGATCTCGTGATCGTTTCAGTGGGTTACCTTCTGATTTAACTATCAAGCCTATTGATGACTTGGGTACGGAGACGCTACTATCACCGCTTCGAACACCATCAAAACCGCTGTCGGAGGCCGAAGAAGCTGCTAGAGCAGAGGAGATTATTCGGCAGGCTCGATTAAAGATGCAAGTACAGGGCAAGGACGATCTGGGCGATGACGAATTAGAAGAGGGCGAAGAAGTGGAGGAAGGTGAAACATAGAACAGGACAAGTAGACAAGAACAGACCAATATGGCGTGGATAATGTTCAGCATCACAATATCGGGTTTTGGATACTGTATGGCGAGTGCTTCAGACTATACTTTTACTACTATAAAAGTTGTTTTTACGATCTTATCTCCACCATCAGTTTGTCCTGATGCGTCGAATATCCGTTTCATATTACGCAGCCATCAGAAGATCTATCGTGAGATGTTTGAGCCGCTTGACAAACTTTGCACTTTTGATACAATTGTATCACATTGCATACAATATTGTATATCTGTACGAACATCACATTGCACTTAATTGTGAACATTCCAAGGTCTCGAAGTGTTGGTGACGATGATAGACTTTGTCATGGAGAGGTCTGCCAGCCGCAAGTAGAGTGATATTGGCATTTTAGAATGACATCCGGTAAAACGAATGGGAAACTCGAACAGATGTCACGAAAAGAATTAGATAACAGCTTGTGCTCTAAAATCCACTGCTAGGTAAAGTGTACGAATCCTGCATCTGTGCGTTTGTTTACGTGGCTCTGAGTCAAATTTTTCTCTGTATAAACTGCACGGCAACCCTATGCAGCACCCTCCTACACTACATGATGAGAGCAACGTGGGATTTTCAGCCCGGGCCTGTGGGCTTAGATTGAAGACCAAGAAGATAGCAAAGACACTTAGCTTCCTGTGACGATTGTGGGGGAGCAGCAACGTAAACTGACCGGAATTCAGACTCGTACGCCATCCTTATGTCAGCTAGAAGCATCATACTTTTCTGCTCTCACACATGCAAGTCAACTTTTGCTAGCAATTGCTCTCTTCTATCTCGTGCATTAACCGGCTTTAGATCATCCAACTATTACATTGAATGATAGTGTAATGCTTAGCGGTAACAATAGTCGATCTTGCGTGATTGCTTTCTGAGAAACTTGAATGTTTTTAACAATGACTCTCTGCTCGTAGATAATTCCAATAGTTCTTATGAACGTGCTCAATTAGACGTGGAATATCGAACATGGATCCAACCGATCCCAACTTGAAACTTCGTCAATTCCGCCGTGTGTGCCGTAACTGCAGTAACTCACCGATAATCATCAAGTTATTGAGACGCTTTCTTGACTACAGTGACATGGTATGACAAGATGATACTCACCATCACTTCATCGGATAGTGAGGACAGTGCCAAAATTTTTAATTGGCGGTATTCACAGCCTGAAATTAACAATCATGTTGTAGCTATCACAAATTTGGAACTTGAGCATTTCTCAAAGTCTCCGGTTTAGCTGACCCGCTTTTTTTTTCGAGACAGAGCACAAATGCGAAGTCGTGCTTAAAAGAGTCTGCACTTGGCACACGAACAATTTGGTGGCGCATGCTACAAAAACGAGAGCTAATAACTACTTTCACATAAAGTAGAATGCATCAAAACAGATTGTGGCCTGCTTGCCCAGAACTTTTCTCCAAATTTTCAGCTTAAGGGGACATTCGGATCTGTTTTAAGCACGTTCAGGTGCCGCGCTACCCCGTCTAACAGAAAACGGTACGTTCCCAACCATAATGCAATTCTTATGACGTCTCAAGCAAGTACCCAGCGACAGTATCGCAACAATTCAGATTGAAATATCTGGTGTGACAATCCAATCGGCATCTGGACCAAGTCCGTAGAACCCATCAAATTGAGCAAATGCTTGTCAAACTACTCAGCACAACACTTGACTTGTTACATGCTCATTCGAGAATCGGCTTGGTACAAATCACCCCACCCCACCCTCTTGTGTTCTGCTCGTCCTCAAGTATCATTCAAACATGCATGTTATCTCGATCCTTCTGATGGTCATTGCATCCACATGTTACTGCGTTTCCCCGACTAAGAATCCCAACAATATGGATATGATTGAGGACGCGTACAGTGCTGACGCAAACAATGATCATAACGCACGATTCCTTACTTCGGCCAAGCCAATTCCTACGTCTCTTATAGACAACGAGATCAAGGCGAACAAACGATTGCCAAAAGCAATAAAGCTGTGGAGAGACTTTAAAAGCTTCAAATGGTTGAAGGGCTGGAAAAAGCGACCAACGTCAATGTTTAAGGATGAGTACTTAGAAGAGATCGAAAAAATTTCGCCTCTCTCATGACAAAAAAGCTCGACTATTTCTAGCGGTTAGATACGATTAAAGGTCCTCACTTTTATTTGCAGCAACGACAGCTGAGAACGTTTCGAAACTGCATGTGGTAATCTCTATTAGCTTTTACATATAATAAATACAAAGTGAATCTAATTTTTGCTCATCCTTTCATTGTGAGTCGTGTAGCATCTTAATACATGAGTTTGAATTCACTGGGCAGCATCTCTTTTTTTTTCGTAATCAACCATACAAACTCGCTTTTGAACTCACTCTTCGCGTTTACTGCTTGTAATAAGACAAATTCTGACAGGTTGACTTTATAGTGTCATCTATAAAACGAATCTAGTCATGTTGGTGCAGTAACAGTACTAAGTAATATGTGACGCTGCTTATTGTGGACAATTGACAGTATAACGCTATTGCTTGTGAGAAACAAGTTGAAGGTTTGGCCGCCGGCATTGATAGTTGATCATCAGGTTCAAGTCCTAATTCTTTATCCAGTCCACATTTTCGGTTACTGCTGGTATTAGTAGTCGTCGATTTATTTGAGTGTGAACGATGCTCGAAACATGAACTATAAGCAGATGATAGATTCAATTATCAGCAAAAAGCACAGCTATTCGATCTCAGCGCCAAGCGGAAAAGTACGAATTTGTGGTCGTATCCTAAGGGAAATTTCAATAATGCAAGCTATTTGAGGTTAGCTCGTAGCGTGAAATATCAATATTGCGTTCTGAACATGTTACATCAGTAAGCAAGAAAGAACGTCAACTAACTCATAAAGCTAAAAGTTTTGTAAATTTGCAACGGTCTTCCTCACCAGCAAGTATTTTCGGCAGGATTTATATGGTCTTCTGTCTTTACATCTTCATTCAACTGTTTATTCGCAATGAAGATTTCTTCGTCGTATATTTTGGGTCTTCGTTTATTTTGCACATCGTCGAGAGCGATTGTATCTTCATGAGGTCGTTTGTGCAGCGTTGCCCATGCGACGCTTAAAGCGCCACATGATTGAGCATTAATATCGTGCTCAATTCCAACAGTACGCAATCGTCGCCGTTCTTGTCAATATTTAAATAGTTAAGAAAAACAGATGAAGCATCAAGAGCAAATGGAGATGATACAAGTAGTCACGCGCAAACTGTTGTCCGAGATTTTATGCAAAGCCTGACGGACTTATTTCTTGTAGTGCTCTGAGTATGTACTGAGCCTAGTAGAAACTAAGATATTATCGTCTGTGGACAGCTGTTGGTGAACAAGTTATTGTTTTTATTCATCACCCGCCCATAAAATTAACGAAGCGCTAAACGCCAAACATTTACTTTCGATCGCTAAAAGTGAGCTCATATCTGTTCATAAGGTTATGTTGTGCTCAAAAGAAACCAAAACTTATAGAATTCATTACTGCTGTATCTCGCATTCGTAATAATTATTAACTTACTAGTAGTCGACTCTAGTAAATTCTGTGACTTTTCGTAAGATGAGGGCTCTCGAAAAGCTAACTGCAAAATGTTCACTTTCTGTAGGTGTAGCCCGGTCGCATTTAGCACAAAGGATGGGAGCATTTGGTGAACGCTTTTAGTCTTTATTAGCGTTTTGCTAAAACATAAAAATTATTCGAAGATGTATTTTGATAAGAAATCCTGAAGCTGTTGCCTAATGACACATTTTCACAAATACAAAGCAATTCTGCGAGATCTTTCACTTTTACGACTCGTTGCGTACCTCACCAACAATCAAAAATATCCAAAAGAAATTTGTTGAGATACACCGCTGAATATGCGTAGATGACGTCACGGGTATAGCGGTAATGTTTACAGCTACTTCAGCGAGGCTGCCGCAGCTCTTTCCTTAGAGGAAGATAAGCTAAGATCACCGACCTTACGTTCTACAATAGAACCAGTATGAGTGTAGCGAATCGCAATCCGCTAACTCCAAGAGTATCCAAAACCTTAACCCAAGGCAAATACACTCTTCCATTCAAAATACAAACTGCATTTCTTTTGTTTTATTTGCGACAGCGCTGCCTATATCTAAATCTATAGGTTCTCCTTATTGAGTAACAAAACCTAATTATGATGCATAACTACCGGCATTTCCGCCACGTAGTGGCGTTTTGTTATGGTGAGTGATACCACTGTGTGGTCGCACGATCTTGTGTGGCCCACGCCTGTATACACGGTGACGTGTGACTTCGTTAAACTCTACCCCATTAAAATTGCGAATACCCATAATTCGTACTTGACTGCCGCCTCGTACGATGCTCACAGGTATAAGACACCTTGACGTCCTCAGGTCCTTCTTCACGCATTCTCTGCTCAGAACCTTGTGCCTATGACACGAAAAACACTCAGCCTTGCTGGCTTCGAAAGCGCTCGCGGGCAGAGCCCTTCTTCGTCCCCTGCACGCGGTGCAACTCCAGACAGTACGTCCGCGACTTCATGGGAGGCACATCACAAGCCATCGGCAACCAGGCGCCGCATACCGCGCCCGCCACGGGCGATGAATTTCCTTGTAGAGGATCTGAAGGAAGTCGACTACGAGTCGGATACTTCTTTCCCAGAAAGGGAAAAAGTGGAGGGTGAGGTGCGCCACCGGCGCGACGTGAGCCCTGCTCAAACCTTGCGGTAACCTTGTCCGTTTCCCGACTCTCTACTTCCGGGTAAAGTGACTATTTCCGATCACCCCGACGAGGCACAGGAGCAGCAATTAGAGGCTGCCCACAGGGTGGCTCTCCTGGGCTCGTATTCACGTTCAGTCTTAGACCCTCGTGTGGAATACGGCTTCTGCTCGGCGGATCCCGCTACAGAATCGAAAGACGCGATCGCTCGATCATTAGGCGTCGACGTAGTATGCCCCCCCAGCCGCTACACAAGCTGAAATTGTCCAGCGGAAAGCTCTCCGAGCTCTCTTCTTGGTACCTCAAGAAATCCCAATGGATAGGTACTGCGCTCGACTTTGCGTTCAAAGAGGAGGCGTTCTTGTACCCGCAATACGGACTATTCCTGTGGTGCTCTCTCCTGGTGAAACCGCTGCAGATCATGATGAGCTCTTTGAGCGATGGGTGCAGCGGCACCGGTAAATTTTCTCCCTGCCCTAATTACAGCGGAGCCACAAGGAATTGAACGTGGGTGTTGAGCACCATCCAAGATTTGAGGTTGCCAAAGTCAAGGCGCAATGCCAACTTCCTGCGTATCGTCGACCTGCGACATATGGAATAATCCATAACGCTCCCGCGAGCTCTGTAGTTTCACGCACGGGTGACTCTACGGCCACATCGGATCAGGACCATAGCTTGAGCTCAGCTCATGACCCTCCGACCTCTCGGGCTTCTGCTGAGAAGAGCGGTGCGCACGACGATGCGAAATGTCATGATCCTTCTGATCATAAGCATCTACGACATGTGGGTAGTCTTGCCGAAGTGGCACCTCAAACTCCCACGAGCTCTCGCAGTTCAGAAATCCCCACCGCTTCACAAGATTTTGAATTTGACCCTGCCGACGACGTCAACCCACAAGGCGTTCCACGTGGTAGCGAACGCCACCGTTCTTGTCGAGAAAGTCGGCGGCGAAGGATGACAAATGGGGCGATCGCCGTCCGGTTACTCGCGATGTGCTTCGAGCTCTTGAGTACAAGGTCCGTCGCCATTGGTGCTCCACTGAGCATCATTCCGAGGTCGTATACCGCCGCACGGAAGATTTCGAGAGCCTGGAATACTTTGTGCACCGACTGCCCCACATTAAGGACTATCGCGCTCTGTCGGAGCTGCTCCTGGCTGTCGCGTAGATGAATGCGTCACTGCGTGCGACGGTGGAGCGACTGGTGCCGTTGTAAACGACGATCGTTGCACTCCAAACTGGATTAGCTTCTGGTGTGCCAGACGCCTTTGGGCGCCGCCCGGCGGCAACGCTTCCGATTCACTTGAGCCAGTTTCCGGTACGGTTTTAGCAACCAGTGGGTGCGCATCATTTTCGGAAGGTTTATAGCGTATACGGAAGGCCTCGCTTGGCAACGACCTCTGAACCGTGGACACTCTAAAAGACAGTAGAGATTGCATGTCTAAAAAGGGTTTCGGCATTCAGTAAACCAGGTCCTCGACCTCAATCTTTTCCACATTTCTTCTGCTTCTTCCATCTGCATATTCTTTCTGGATGTCTTGCCTTTCGGTCATCGCATCGCAAACATGTCGTAGGACACTCAGTCTGGTAGACAGGAAATTATCGACTTTTTTACGGACAGTGAGGGGACTGACATAAGCTAGCCGTTCGGATATTCCGCCCACACCAAGCCATGAGCCATGGGATGGTGGCGTCAGCGGGACGCGAGGATGGATGAGCCCGTTCTCGTAGAACGGCGTGTAGCCGGTAGATGAATGCACTGCATTGTTCAGAACAAGCTCCACAAATGGCAGCATGATACTCCAGCGCTTCGGCGTCTCAGCGTTGCGAAGAACATCTTGCTCAGTTTGACCATCGGTCTGCGGATGGTCCGCTGTTGACATAGTCAACTTGGTGCCCAGCACCCTGAAGATTGTAGACCTAAACTCCCCAGTGAAGCGTGGGTCTCTGTTAGAGACAATTGACTCCGGGAGTCTATGTTGCCAAAAGACACGATCGACAAACGGCGTCGCAGTATCCACACCATCGATGGTGTCTGGCACTGCTGCAAGATAAGTCATCCTGTTCAAACAAGCCCAAAGACCACCGCACCCGTGTTGCCCGCCGAGTCCTTCGGCAGGCCAAACACAAAGCCCAAAGTCGTGGACTGCCAACACCTGTAGGGTACTGGCAAACTGGCGAGCGTCGCCACCGCATTTGGAGAGGACTTCGCCCTTTGACACGTCTCACACATGCGCACATATGTGCTCGTCATTTGTACAGCTTGGGCAACAAATAGTGGCAACTCACAGAAATGTATGTCCTCTCAAGACCGAGATAACCACTGAGCGGGGTGTCCTTAGCCTCATAGAGGATACAGTAATTTAAATCTTCATGATGAGGAGCCACAATTCGTGGCATATCCGTCAAATCGGTGCTATAATGCAGCAACCCATTACTCAACAAATATCGGTGTAATCGTGCGCGCAAACGCGCCGACAATTTCTTGTCCGATTTCCAACTCCTTGCTTCGAGAGCCTGCAGCAGCGCTACACAGCGTTACCCGCGTGTGTGGCGCGGATCAAATCCGTCACTGACGACGTCACCGTCGTGACATGAGCACACTTATATTTCGGTTTACGTGACAAAGCATCAACCAAAGCATTCTGCTTTCCTGACTACTGTAATACCTCACCTCGAAGATATATTCTGCGAAGAAGTAGAGCCACCTGGCCATCCTAAGGCGAATGAGTCGCAGTGCGTAGTGACGCATGATCTGTGTAAATCACGAACGGCTTGGAGCTGAGCAAGTGAACTCTGCTCTTGACAAGTGCATACATCCTAAACTGGGTAGTTCTTCTACCCAGTTTCGGCTCTGCAGCCTTAAGCTGGCGAGATTTGAATGCGGTCACCCGATCTCGCCTTTGGGTGTCTTCTTGTAGCAGTGCACACCCGATGGCAAAGTCCGAAGCGTCACATACGACACTGAATGGACGATCGGGGTCTGACAACGCCAGTATTGGTGCAGGAAGAAGACCCTGCCAAAAGCCTCCCGATGCTCGATGTTCCAACACCATTCCTCAACCTTTCAAAAAATATGTATGTGATGTTTGTGGATCAATAATAATAATATTTTTTATTATTGATTATTTTTTTAATAAAGAAACATCATTTGGTTTAGAAAATTTTCACTAATAAAACTTTCGTTTTTTAAGCCCTTCTAAGACAATGACCGTGCCATTTCCGCATAATTTGCGCTATACCTGTGCAAGAAGTCGGCGATGCAAAGCCACTTTCGCAAGTCTTTTGGTTCTTTAGAACCGGCCAGTCCACAATGGCCATGACCTTAGTGGGAACCGCTCCAAGGCCACGCTGCTCAATGAAGCATCCAAAATAGGGGTTCTTAGCGCCGAAGATACACTTGTCTGCACCAGCATACAGCTTTTTCGTGTTCACGCACTCGAGCACCGCTCTCAAATGAACGATGTGATTTTCCACATCTGTCCTCCGGTGCCCCGCACGACTGTGGACGAATTTGTCGCTGAGGTATGTCTGTGCATACGCCCGGTGAGGCCTAAACAATTGCGTCACAAGACGATTAAAAGTTGCTGGTGCATTTGACAGCCCTTGGGGCATCACCAGCCACTTCCAGAACATCCCGTTTAGAGTACTCACCACTGTCAGAGGAATATCACTCAATCTAATAAGCAATTGGTAATATCCACCGACCAAGTCGAGTGCACTGTGCTTTGTATATCCAACAATATTGTCCTGGAGAATATCCTTCCTAGGAGTCGGCGTTTCTTCTTGCACCGATACTGGCGTTGCCAGACCCCGATCATTCTTTTAGTGTCGTCTGTGACGCTTCGGACTTCACCATCGGGTGTGCACTGCTACAAGCAGACGCCGAGGGGCGAGATAAGGTGATCGCGTTCGAATCTCGCCAGCATAAGGCTGCGAGGAGGAACTACCTAGTTCACGACAAGTAAAAACTTGCGATGAAGTATGCACTTGTCAAGTTGAAGGTACACCTGCTTGGCTAAAAGCCATTTGTGATCGACACAGATCATGCGACATTACGCACTGCGACTCATTCGCCTCACATCTCGCAGAGGATGGCCACTTGGCTTTCATTCTATGCAGAATATTCCATCAAGAGAAGTATAAGCCAGGACAGCAGAATGTTTTGGCTGATGCGTTATCACGCAGACCAGAATACCAGCTTGCTTGGCCAAGGCGAAGTAAGGCTTTAGGAATTTTTAATTCAAATTTGAGTGAAAGAGTTAACGAAAGCAACATCAAAACAGCGGATTTAAGCTCGAGCATCTTGCAGGTATATCTTTTCTCGTGAAGCTATTCCGTCTTACTTGAATTGAGCTTATTGAATTGCGATTGTAAATCTCAAAACGCTACTCATTAATCTCTTTTGGATATTTCTGATTGTTGGTGAGATACGGCAACGAGATTGTGGACAGTGAAAGATCTTGCAGATTCAAAAGTTTCTGTTCAAATGAATTAGACTCACAAAATGTGTAAAATCGTGCCATCAGGCAACAGCTTCTAAGAAAAATCTAATATTTTTTTCTCGAATTCAAACCTATATTTGGCAAAACGCTAGTAAAGACTAGAATCAATAAGCTGGTGTTCACCAAAACAAAGATTACTCCCATCCTTCGTGCTATATGCGACCGACTACGCCTACAGAGAGGGAACATGTTAGGAGCATGAATAGTGTGAGCTTATCATGAGCCCTCATTCTACGAATAGTGACAGAACTTGCGACTCCATAGAGACGACTAGTAGTAAGATAATTATTATTACAAATGCGTGATACAGCAGTAATGAATTCTTGTTACTACGCACTTGTCTCCATTCTTTAAGTGTTGATTTCTTTTGAGCGCAATATGAGCTTATGAACGAATATGAGTCAACCAACCTTGCTTTTAATAATCAAAAGTAAAATGTTTAGCACTAGAGAAGCGCGTCGTTTAATTTATGGGCGAGTGATGAAGAAAGAGATGATTTGTCTGTCCACAGACGGCAATTGTTTAGTTTCTACTAGGCTCAGCACGTACTCACAGCAATGCAAGAAATAAGTCCATCTACCGTTGCAGATTGTACTCTCTACAAAATCTTGGATTAGTTGACGTTCCTTTTTGTTCACTACTGTAACATGTTCATGTCGTAATGTCGATACTTCTCATCACGTACTAACCCCAAACGAGCTGCTACTTTTGTTGCATCATCGAAGTTTCCTGTAGTGTTCGACAGCCTTCCGTGCTCTTTTACTTGGCGCTGAGTACGAATAGGCAGTTCCTTTTGCTTATAGTTTGATATTCGTGTGCTCGTGAATATACATATTGACGACTAAAAAATTGCTTCGACACCAACAGTAACCGAAGTGTGTACAGGAGAAAGCATTTGGACTTGACATGATAATAAGTGTTTGTTTAGTTTATAGATCCTTCGTCATCGACTATCAATGGTGGTGGCCAGACCTCAATTGTTTTTCACAAATGGTATCATGATGCTGTCTATTATCCAGTATAAGAGTCACAGATTTTTTAGTGCTGTGACTGCACGTTGTTACCAACATAATTAAATTCAATGTAGATAACAATATAACGACTAGTTTTTCTTATTACAAGCAGTAGACTCGAACTTCAGTAAGAGGGAGCTCAAAAGTAAGTTTGTATCAAGTCTATACACGACCAACTTGATGTATATTACGAAATAAAGAGATGCTGCTTACGATTTCAGACTCATGAAAAACAGATACTACACGGCGCACAACGAAAAGATAAGCAAAGCTTAGGAATATAATTTCGAATTCTCTTTTTATCCATTATACGAAAGAAATAATAGAAATTGCCACCTACAGGTTGGGAACGTTTCCAGCAGGAACCGAGACATTGTCGCTGCTGCAAATTAAAGCGAGGACTTGAAACCATTTCTAACTGCGAGAAAAAGTCGATCTAATTGTCATAGGTAGGCTGTAACTGAGGCGGAACTCCAATTTCTCAAATTCCCAAGTCGTATGGAGGAGGCTTTCGATTGCGGTTCATCATGTTCTTTATGCTTCTTGCCTTTCGAAATATCTTGATCGCTCGTGTCACATGTCGGCTTACCATCGGCGCGTCAGATATACCATGGATTGCATTCGGATTAATAGTAAGAAGGGATCGTGCTATATGACATTGGTTGCGTCAGCCCTGGGCGCGTCCTCAATCATATCCATTTCGTTGGGAATCTTAGTCGGGGAAACGCAGTAGCATGTGGATGCAATGACCACCAGAAGGATCAAGATAGCGCGCATGTTAGGATAAATCACTCAGGACGAGCCGAACACAAGAGAGTAGGATGATTTATGCCAAGCAAATTCTCGATTGAGCATATAAAGTGTAGACTGAATAAGCATTGCTCAATTTTGATGTTACTACCAACTTGGTCTGAAACAAGCACAGACTGGATAATAAACGACGATTCACAATCAAATGATTAAATAGAGACACGAGATTATTTAAGTAATTATAGTGACAATGTCGTTATGGTTGGAACGTACAATATTATGTTATACGGAGTAGCGGGGTACCAATAAGCGCTGAAAACAAATCCCATTACTAAGTGCAGAGCCCCTTATGGAGAAATTGGAAAGAGCGTCTTAGGCACTAACAAACATACAAATTTATGTAGAAAAATAATAAGCCTTCGATTGTTGCATTGTTTCGATTACGATTACGTCGCTCAATATTGTTGAAAACGATTGGTAATGGTGGGGAGCCATGAGTGATATTTGATCACTCAATATGAATAACTCAATATGTAAAGTAAACATTGTATGGATGGAAATTTGCATTTGTGATCATGTATGCGTCATGTTGATGACAAATTTTATTAAGGATGTTACTACGATCACGTGTTTACCTTTGTCTTGTTGTGATTATGCCGCTCAATGCTGTCGAACTATATTGCGGCTATATGTCTCTCTTAAATGAATAAATATTGTATAATCTTAGTATAGGAGATGATCTAAGATCAGTCTAGTACTTAGGGTGGGGAGGCTACACGAGGGCTCAAATCCTCCGAAGGATTAAGTTTAATTATTCGGCGTTTTAGCGGTCAAAAATTGCTTGCTCTTTCGGTATACTAAAAAGCTTCTCGATCACATGTAGGTCTCGAGCTTCGTGAAAGACTTTGTCAAAAGTCAGTAGCGGACGCAATCCGGCAAGTTCATTGCCCGTTACTTTCAGCTCATCCATTGTGTGGACTGAGATGTAATTAATCTGATGAACAGATATGAGTCAAGCCAACCTCGACTTATAAATCAAATCGATCAAAAGTAAATGCGAAGCGCCTCGTCGATATAGATCCTGACTTTATGGGCGAGTGATGACGAAAACGATGACTTGTTTACCGACAAGCTGTCAACCTACGATATTTTTTTAGTTTCTATTAGGCTCAACACATATACAAGAAAAAAGTCTGTTTTGCTTTTAAATCTAGGACAACGGATTGCGCGTGACTACTACAAATGCACTTTATATTTATTTGTTCTCTTGCTGCAGTAAAATATACTCCAGAAGTCTTCCTTCAAGACGAAGTTCGATAAAAATTATTCTATTTTAATAGTTACAGCCTAAGAAATTGTGGTCATTTTAATAAAGTCCGTATATATCAGTGTTACATGAAAAAAATCGAAATGTTATCTCGTACGTTTCTCACAAGGTCGCCATGCAGAATTTGATGCTTCTTCCATAGTTCTTAGCTATATAAGTATCGACAAGAATGGCGACGATTGCGTTCTGTTGAGAACGAGCACGAAATTAATGCTCAATAACGTGGCGCTCTAAAGGTCACATTGGCAACGCTGCACAAATGACCTAGTGAAGCAACTAGTAATCGCTCTCGACATAAATGAAGGCCCGAATTATACGATATCAAATCGAATAAACAATTTTATAAAGATGCCAAGATAAAAAAGACCACATAAATCTTGTCGAAAAAATTTGCTGGTGGAGAAGACCGTAGCAGATTGTATGTACTCTTTGCAAACCCTTAAGCTATGTGGGTATGTTGACGTTCCTTCTTGCTCACTACTGTAACATGTTCGTGATTTTGATATTGCCTAACCTCAGATAGCCGTATTTTCGTTGCATCATTGAAATTTCCTTTAGGGTTCGACCGATTTTCGTACTCTTGCTTGGCAGTTTAATGTTTCCAACGTCCATATGCTCGTAAATATTCAGACGAGTGCTCTGATTCTAACAATAACCAAAAATGTGTAGAATGTGGAGCATTTTTGACATGATAATCAAAGTGTTTGTTCATTCGTTAGATGCCGCATCATTGACTATAATTGACCGTGGCTAAACCTTAACCTTGTTTCTCACCAACCTATTATCCCCTACTAGTGTCACAGATTACTTAGTGCTGTTACTGCACATTGCTGCCAGCATAATTAAATTTTATGAATGAAACTGTAAAATCTCAATCATGAAAGTGGATCCAATTAACCACTAGGCTAATTCGTTCTCTATAAAAATTAAATACAATACGGATACTTTTAGGATAGACATATATTCGCAACATCGTCATTCAACGATATTGAACAGCGTGATCTCAACAATTCTATGGTTAGTGCTTCTTTTACATGAAATAATATACCTCTTGATAGTTTGTGGCCTGTTTGTAATTTGAACATTCGGGGATCTGCTTTAAGCGCCATCGCCCCATTAAACTTTAAACAAAATACGGTACGTTCCGACCATATTCTCGTACATACACCGTAGTGACGCTATCAAAAAAATACTTTCAAATTATGTGCATTGAACAACCTGGCGTGACAATTCGATCGTTTGATTGTAGATCGTAAGATCTAGTTATTGTCTTGACTATGCTTGTTTAGGACCAAGTCCGTAGTAACGTTAAAATGGAGCATATGCTCGTTCAGTCTACTTAGCTCTACACTTAACTTGTTACACGCTCATTCGGGATTTTTTTTGGTTTAAATCACCCCACCTTCTTGTGTTCTGCTCATTCTAAAGGATTTATCAAAACATGCGCGTTATCTCGATCCTTCTGGTGGTCATTGCATCCACATGGTACTGCGTTTCCTCGACTAAGAATCCCGACAATACTGATTTGATTGAGAATGCGCACAGGGCTGACGCAACCAATGGTCATATAGCACGATTCCTTGTTGCATTCAATCCAAATATGATTCACGGCTTAGATCACACAGCAGTGATTAGCAACCGTTGGGTACAACTGGTCAAGCTTTGGCGAAAAGCAAAAAGCATGAACTGGATGAAGGGCAAACAGAAGCCTCCTCCATACGACTTTGGAATCTGAGAATTTGGAGGTCACAAAATACTAATTACAGCCTAACTATGACACAATTGATCGACATTGTCTCGCAGTTTGATATGGTTTGAAGCCCATGCTTTAATTTGCAACAACGACAAAAAATTTCGGATCGTGCTGGAAAGGTTTCTATCCTGTAGGCAGTCTCTCTTAGCTTGTTTATATAATTAATAATAAACGAAGTTATCCATTCTCACTTTTTGCTTATCGTTTCATTGTGAGTCGTGTTTTCTCATCTTTATCAACTTCTCCCCACTGCTTGCACTTAACAAGTTTAACAATAGAAATACGACGATTCGTCTCGAGATTGATCTGCGGGAACGGATAACATAATTGCAGCTTGTATATCGGTAAAAACGTACAGCAACACCAACACCAATTGATCTGTTGACCATCTCATATAATAATCTATCGAGGATCATTAAGGCCTTTCGAGATTGAGATTTGTGCTTTTACATCCTTGAATTAACTACACGTATTACTCCATTCCTCGCAAAGACACCTGCGATCACTCCATACCGTGTAGCTTGCAGGCGACAGTTTCATTGGTTTCAAGTAAAGCTGGCAAAGAATATTGTTTGACCAACACATCAACACAATTAAATAGACATTCTACGCTTATCGTGGAAAATTATAAAGTCACCCGACTACTCCGACCTGTAATTATTTTTGGGATTCTTGACACCTTTCTCCTGATGTTAAGTCGAGATTCTCTCCAGTACAGTAGAAGTGCATTGTTTTGAATGTTGTGTGTCAAGGCGCTTTCATACAGTATTTAAGAATTTCTGAGCATGTGGATGTCTGAAACATTATGCCATAGAGATTATCGATGCAACCACAAGCATATATCAAAGCTAATTTATTGCTGATCCAGAGTGTATCAAGATTTCGCGGTAGTATGTCGGTCTCCATAGATGAATTTAGGTGGAACATAATCTCTGCGCCTGAGAAAAGAGTAAGTTATGTTAATCGCGAGTACAGATTGCATTGTGTCGGTAGTCTGGGAGATTTTAAAGGTGCCGCAATTTGAAGCTGCCCTGAGTACGCAGCGGAAGAGATCAATATTACGAGGTGAACATCTTACAGTCGTAAGCAAAAAGGGACTTAAATATCTTACATGGGTTGTGGCTTCTGGCTTGAGAGATACAATTGTGTTTTAAACACCATTGTTATAAAAAGTACGGGGAAGGAGTCTATCTTTCAGGCACATGCAGCAAAAAATGGAGTGGATCATTTGTCCTTCATGATTCACAAGCAGATTACCACATCATGTAGCTTCACGCCTTCAATGTAACGGTGAACCAAGACTGGCTACACTCGGTAATTTTACCACGTCTTGTATTTTAGTGTTTAAAACACAATTGTATCACATCTCGCGAATATTTTTCTATTTGTATCACCTTTTGTAATAAACCCATAAAAAAATACCTAGAAATTGCAAAGGAAGTTGATTGGTCAGAGCTAAAATTCAAAAACGTTAAAGCTTTTCGTTGACATAGGGTGTTAAACCTGCACCTCTTCCGTAGCCTCCACCTTTTCACTTTCCAATCTTCTTCAAAGCCTCAAAATCCAAAAGCAAAATATCCTCTGAAGATGCGTCTTGCTGCATTTGCATCGCTAATAGTGGCGTTTTCTGCTACAATTGAAGCCAATCAAGATGGCACAGCGTGCAACCTTGCATGTGCCAAGGGCGAGACGTGCGAACTGAAAACAGTTCAGTGCATCACTGCGCCTTGTGACCCTGTACCTACGTGTGTCCCGATAAAAGGTTATCCTTCTGAACCGGTGTGTACGAAAGTATGTCCCACGAACGAGGTGTGCCAGATCGACGCGGTCAGCCATGAACAGCTTTGCTTTAACCCCTGTGCCGTCACACTCTGCATCGAGGGCACCACTTGCGTCGTTGAACAAGTGCAATGCATCCGAGCCCCGTGCCCACCACTTGCTGTTTGCAAGCCGAACAAGAAGTGCGATGATTCCTATGGCAGAGCTCTTCGCGAACGTATTGAAGATTAAACTTCTATCATTGGAACAATATGATCAGTTTCAGTAAACTTGCTATGTCAGAGTTGTTTAACTTTCCATTCCAATACATTGGTACATATTTTGATCAAAAGTTTGTTCTAAAGTTATCTAACCAAATAATGTTAAGATCCAAAGGGCAATTGACGACAAGCTGATTTAAAATCTAGCCAGCTCTATCCATCCCGAAACTCTATAGAATTAAATGAGTCTAACATTTGCATCACGAGGATTCTTTTTCGATAGATATTCTTGTTTGTTGGACCGCCTGATAGGGTATTTTTCTGCGGTGTTGATAGATCAGCAGTTACTGTCCGCACATTTCGTCGTGACTGCGATAGCGTCTTAAAAACTATTATTTTTGCGTATGAGACGCTTTACAAGACTGTAACCGCAAATAATCGGCGTAAACATTGTGATGGATACTTTAACTTCACGTATCAAATTCGTTTCAGTATAGAGTTACACGTCTGCACGATACCTCAATTTTTTATCATTTCAAGTTGGAAACTTACTGTGCTAGCCAAAATTCTGACCTTATTATCGCTAAATAAGTGCATAAATA
>NW_020187732.1:1693645-1693738 GCF_900000015.1 Plasmopara halstedii | reverse complement strand
CGTATTCATGACAGGATGATTAGGACAAGGGTCCGCAAGACTGTAGCGCTTGTGGTAACTAAGCTGAACTTTTTGTGCCAGGTATGAGCAGAT
>NW_020187732.1:1693476-1693635 GCF_900000015.1 Plasmopara halstedii | reverse complement strand
ACTCAACATCCTTCTCACTGCCTCTTGAAACAATTACACTATCTTGCCGTATCCAATTCCATACTGCTCAACATGTCATCGACCAATTATAATCGTCTTTCTACCTCTTACACTACTAAACAACGTTGCACGTTCATAAATAAGAAATAATGAAGATGA
>NW_020187732.1:1692730-1693286 GCF_900000015.1 Plasmopara halstedii | reverse complement strand
TTCTCCTCTTTGCCCCAGGGCATGCAGGACGGGCTCAACAAGCTGATGTCCTTGCTTGACCCTGAAAGCGTGCAACACCTTGTAGCGCAAGGTCCTGAGTCAATCGGTGCGCGTCTAGAGGCGTTTTCGAGTTATGGAAACGCGCTGCTATAGCACTTGCAGCGGAATATATCTGCATCATTTGCGTCTATGACGCCACCGTCGGTGACGGATGACTTTCCCCGCCCTTAGCCGCTCCTGATGAGCATTAAGGTCTTTGAGGGGAAGGATGGAGAGAATCTCCTGCTCTGGATGAGAGAGGTTGAGATGGCCATCGCATCCGCCATGCTTCAGGCGCGTAGCCCTAGCCATCTAAAATCTCGGTGATCAAGCGCGACATTGGGCACTGACGTGCGGCACTTCGGTCGAAGCTGCGTTTCCCTCTTGGGCGGGGCATAATTTGCAGCTCTCACGAGTGTTCTCGCCGCCTAATCAGGCATATTGCGTATGATCGCGGTTCCTTGCCGCCCGACAGAGCAACAAGGAATTGGTGGACTTTGACCAATACATGCGCACA
>NW_020187732.1:1690669-1692651 GCF_900000015.1 Plasmopara halstedii | reverse complement strand
CTTCTGAATCATTTGGTTCTCGTCTTGCTCTAACACACTACAAGGCTGATTCCAGGTGCTTTCATCAGGAATCAGTAGATTTGCAATCCGACTCGTTATTCCACACCGGCTCGTAAAACGCTACAACATTTTTTTCTAACATGCCTCTGCTGCTATTTCAAATCATTCTCTTTCGATTTTGCACCAGACGAAGTTATGCATTTTTCATATTAATCCTATCATGTGCCCGATGCCATAAATTTCGCGTATTCCATATGGCTCGATCAGATTCGATAGCAAGAATTTATCCGAAATGATTGGTTATCTGGCTCAATTATCCTGCAATTTGACGTCAAATACACAAGTATCCGGATGAAGGCATAGATGTGAATTTGTTAGTGTGACATGGATTACTTGATCGCGAGGGGAGAGGTCAATGCACGATCGCACTTATAAAGTCGCGCTCATGGTTTTGCTGCTGTGCTAGGATGTATGATAAATATTTTTTGCCATTGAAAAATTGAAGCAGTTGATCGTTTTTTTGTCGTATCTGTTTTAGCTTGATGAGAAACGTGCTAATGGCAATGAAATTGCTGATTCTTAATGTTGAACATCAGCACTTCACAGTATAAAAAACTGTGTAGGATAAAGCAGTTTAACATGGTAAGAAAGTTAATCTGCGTTTTGATATTGCAATATGTTTATTTATAAATCTTAAGTGCCCTGCTGTCTTGTTGTGAACTATCACAGTGTAGCCAACGCCTGTTTGAGGTGCTCACGAATTTTTATGTGACTAGCATCCACCTTTCTTTGAGGCTTTGCAAAAATAGAAGCTTGCACAAGCTTTTCCGGAGCTGATAAAGGTCATATGCTTTCTAAACAGATCAGTTATGCTGAAGTTTATCCGTGGAAAGTCAATAATAGTGCTCTCAGTGAAACAGCATCTGATGCTTATTTGAAACGCTAGAAATGAGAATCAAGACGCCTGGTGCTGACCACTGGCTGTTACGTGTGTCTGTCCATCAATTACTCGAAAGGATTCCTCGTTCCAAATCATCAGAGAAGCATGCCTCGAGAATCAACACGCAGCGTGATCGTGAAGAAGCTGGGGCGATTACTTGTGCTGAGCCGCGCCTCTCCAAAGCTGGGAAAAATCAACGACGTCTTCTCACGTCTCTATAGACTCGTCAAAAGTCAACGATACATCTCTGCACGCGATGCAATGTGAGTGGATTGCCGATCGAATTTTTCTTCTCGACTAGAACGTGTCAAACGTGACCTAGGCATGATCCTTGACAATTTTCAGCATTTGAGACTATTCTGCAAGAAGACCAAGCGTTTCACAACGAATTTTGGCCGATACAGGCTAACATCAAGCTGCAACTCCAGGTTTACATGTGCCACATGGACAATTGTGTCGTCTGCAACATTGCAGAGCATTTTCGGATGCGTAAGTGTACGGAAGTTTGTTTTCCATGTGACGAATGATCTTTACTATCGTTTAATCGAGCTTGTGTCTTGGACGAGTGGCCAAGAGCGTACAAAAATCTCTGCTGCTGCCGAGAGCAAATGTGGTCTGCGAAGGCGGTCGTATCATTTGATGACACAGCTTTCGAGCTCAAGTACAAGTCTCAGGAAAATCTGGCAATTGAAGGTCGTGCTATGATCTTGGTGGACAAATCATTTGCGATCATTTTCAAGGCGTTCATGCTTTACAGGATGGTCTTCTAAGCAGTGTTAATGATAGCAGGCAGCACAAATGCAGCGGGGCTGCTGTAGTGTTGCGCTTAGAGGAAGCGTAATCTAGGTTATCGACCTTTCATTCCTTACAAGAACCAATACGAGTGTAGCGGATCGCAATCCGATAACTCCAGGAGTAGTTACTACCTTAACCAAGGCTAATAAATTCTTCGGTTTAAATTCACAAATGATTTTTATTTATTTTATCTGCGGCTAAACCACCGAACTTTAAATGTAGCGAATTTACTAAATATACATAGTAG
>NW_020187732.1:1688568-1690659 GCF_900000015.1 Plasmopara halstedii | reverse complement strand
TTTGCCATCGGCTGTGCACTGCTGCAAGCAGACGCCGAGGAGCGAGATCGGGTGATCGTATTCAAATCTCGACAGCTCAACGCCGCAGAGAAGAACATTCCAGTTCATGACAAGGAGCTGCTTGCAATGAAGTTTGCACTTGTCAAGTTCAGGGTCCACGTGCTCGGCTCCAAGCCGTTTGTGATCTATAAAGATCATGCGTCACAACGCACTGCGACTCAGTCGCCCCACCTCTCGCAGAGGATGGCTAGATGACTGTCCTTCTTCACGAGGTATAACTTCGAGGTGAAGTATAAGCCGGAAAAGCAGGATGCTTTGACTGATGCGTTGTCACGCAGACCAGACTATGAGCTTGCTCATGTCATTTGTCTACCGGCTACGCGATGTTTTACGTGAACGGGCTGATTCCTCTTTGCTTTCCGCTGACGGCACCATCCCATGGCTCGGGGCTTGGTAAAGGAGAAATAGCCGAACGGCTAGCTGATGTCAGCTACATAACCATCTGTAAAGAAGTCGATGACTTCTTGTCTACCAGACTGAGTGTACTACGATACGTTCGCGATGCAATGGCTGAAAGCAAAGATCTGCAGAAACAATATGCAGATGAAAAAGGAAGAGGCAAAGTAGAAAGCTTTAAGGTCGGGGACCTAATTTTATTAAACTAAAATAACTACCTACACATGCAGCCTCTGCTATCTTCAGGTCAAAGCTTCGTCCACGGTTTATCGGACCATTTAAGGTTGTGGCCAAAACGGGGTCTGGCGTATACGCTGAACCTTCCGAAACGGATGCGCATCCACCTGGTGTTTTACGTGGGCTTGCTCAAGCCGTACCGGGAATCGGCGCAAGTGAACGCGAAAGCATTGGCTCCGGAGCAGATCCCACGGACCCTCGTCCACCCAAAGGCTGAACCAGCAACTGGTTCTGAGCACGGAGTGCAACAACCTCCATTTCCAACGGCGCCAAGCGCTCCACCGTCGTATGTAGCGACGAATTCGCCTGCTCCACGGCTAGGAGTCGCTTGACGTAGCGCGGTAGTCCTCAAGGTTAGGCAGCCGGCGCACGACGTGCTTCAAACCACCATGAGCGTCCGCGCAGCGATATGCTACTTCAGCATGACGCTGAGCGGAGCCCCGATCACGAATACCCTCGTCCGCAAGGGCTCCAAGAGCATCACGAGTCACCGCACGGCAGTCAACCCGGTCGTTACCGCCCGCCACCGACTCTTCTCGATGATAACGGTGACTTCCACTATCACGTGGATCGTCTAGTGAGACGACGTCGTCACCAGGGTCACACCCAATATTTGGTGAAGTGGGGGGATATCCCGACTCCGAATACTCGTCGGAGTTTGTGACGCCACTTCGGCAAGGTTGTCCAGACACCGTGGCTTTTGATCAGAAAGATCAGGACGCCCCGCGCCATCTGACGCCCGCGCTTCCCGGCAATAGCCAGGGAAGTAGAAGGGCCATGGGCTGAGCTTAAGCTGTGACCCTGAGTTCTTGCGGTCGCAGACACAGAGCTCGCGGGAGCATTAGGGGTTGACACATACGTCGCAGGGCGACAATCTGAGGGAAGTCGACGGCGTGCTTTAAGTTTGGCAAAGTCAAATTGGAGGTGGCGCTCCACACCCACCTTCACTTCCTTGTGACTCAACTGTAAGGCATACAGTGAGGAAAGTTTCCGGTGCCGTTTGCACCCATCGCTCAAAGAGCACTTCGTCATATGTAGCGCTTTTGCCAGGGGCGAGCACTACAGGTATTGTCCGCGTTGCGGGTACACAAGAGCCACCTCGTTGCGCACGTAGACAAGTGCGATAAGCTTCCAGCGAAAATTCTTGTGGAACCAGGAAACGAGCTCGAAGAGCTTTCCGTTCGGCAAGCTCGTCTTCCGTAATGGCCGGGGGTCCAATGATGTGTAGGCATATCAGTCGAGGTACCGCGTCCTTCGCTTCCACAGCGGGATCCGTCGAGCGGAACCATATTCCACATGAGGGTTAATGACTCACCGCGAATGAGCGCGCATCAGAACCGCCTTACGGGCAGCTTCCAGCTGCCGCTTCAGTGCCTCATCGAGGTCATTGTGATGACA
>NW_020187732.1:1686485-1688558 GCF_900000015.1 Plasmopara halstedii | reverse complement strand
TGTGGGTTGCTTCATTGATAAGCAGATCCTGCAGTTAGACCCTGAAAAAACAAATGCGGTCTATATTAGCTAGTGCCAACATCTCAAAGGTACTTGGCAACGTCGCTTGACTCGGCAAACTACTTGCACAGGTTGAGTGAATGCAATGTCGACATACCACGACCCCCACCGATCTGTTAAAAAAAATGCCAGATTATTATGATGTGCGGCAGAAGGACTTCAAAACTGTCTGTGCAATTTTCTTCGAGATACATACAGATACAGATATAGATTTAAATATAAATATATACTCTGCTGTATCCCACAACTTCTCCATTACTGAGACACATCGTCGTCATCGGTGCCAGCCAGTACTCTGGTACCTCCCGCTCAAAGTATACTGTGTCATACACCACAACAGAGAACGTACCCGCCATGTTGAGATCACATTTTTGTAACAGACGCTAAAAACTAGCTTGTCATGGGGATCCATACCATTTAATGACAGTGCCTTGATGATCAGATCATACTATTCAGCATACACTCGACGTATCATATCGAATACAGCGAATTTGATATAGCTAATATGGGCTAGCTCATAAAATCTGGACGATGTGCACGTTAAGCTTTTCCGGTTTAGATGCAGCCGTGAAGTTGTATTCTGCAAAGTTTGACAGCCAGCCAGCGATCTGCTGTGATAAGTGAGGAGACTGAACTGCATATCGCAAGCTTGCGTGATTCGCGTAGACGACAAACGGATTTGAACCCAAGAGGGAAACACGAGACTTCATCAGAGCATACTTTATTGCCAAACATCTCTTTTTGGGAGCAAGGTAGCTCGTTCCTGTTGGCCTCAGCTGTCGCGATTAAGATGACGCGATCGTGTCCTTTTGAGTTCTTTTGCAAAGCTGCACAATTGATTGCAAAATCAGAAGCGTCATACACCACGTTATGAGGCTTCGTATTATCTGGTAAAGTAAGTTATGGCGCTTCCATCAAATTGTTTTAGATCTGAATGAATGCCTTTTTATAGGTGGATTACCACTTCCATGGTACGTCCTTCTTCAACAAGTTTGATAGTGGGCGTACCATGCCTAGTTACGCGAGAAGCGATGCAGGTAATTGGGCAAACCAATCCATTTCCTCAAATCCTTTGGGCTCCGTGAAGTTGGCTAATCCATGATTGCTTTGACCTTCTCAGAGTCCTCACGAGCACTGTGTTCACCAACATGATAACCGAGAACCGGTACTTCGTTAGCACCGAAAATACACTTGACGAAAATGAAATTTCACACATACATTTCAGCACCGCACGGAGGTGCTCCAAGTGCGATTCTTTGGCAGATCTGCCATCTTCCCCTTCGAATAAACCAAAATATAGGCAAAATAGGTTTGTGCGATGCGTCGCAGTAGTCGAAACAGATGGGGGGCCAGTGCTGCAGCGCAGCTTTTCTAGACATTGCGTTGCTGGGGCATTGGATAGAACTGTGGCATCACAATAACATACCGAACGGTGTTGAAAAGCTGTCAAAGGGCGCCCTCCTTCTTAATCGAGATTTAATAATATCTATCCATCAACCAAATCAAGTACACTAAAGGGTGTATCGTCGGACATATGGTGGATGATGACATCCTTACGCGGAATCGGCGTCTAAGCGGGAATTGTCTGCGCATTAAACTTGTTTTATAGGCGTGAACAATACACCTTTTATCATTTGGTTACACATATACAAACGTTGACGCGTTGTGAGAGAACTTGCTTTCCCTCACCAAGCCAGCCGCTTGATTTTTAGCAGAGAACTCATCGATGTATTCACTTTGCTCACGCGACAATGGCCACTGTCGAAGCACTGCACGTTTTGAACCAGATTACAATCAAAAAATTTTCGAATTCCACGTTTGTGTGGAAGACTAAAGGGCGGCTCGCACTAAGAACGTCATCTTTGTATTCCATAACAAGTTGATAAACAAAGATCAGTTTGATCACTCAGAATAGCCCATCTTTTGCGTGAATTCACACGCTGTCGACATTCTTCGAGAGCCAAATCATCCATCACTGTTTATGAGCGTAGTTTCGCTGGATCGACCTCAACT
>NW_020187732.1:1683149-1686475 GCF_900000015.1 Plasmopara halstedii | reverse complement strand
CCCGACGACAAATCCCCCCCCCCCTCCCGACCCAAGCCGCTCATGATGAGTGTTAAGACTGAAGAAGGCAAGGATGAAGCGAATCTCCTGTTCTGGGTGAGTGGGGTGAAGATAGCCATGGCGTCCGCCTTGCTCCAGACCGAGTAACAGCGCGTGCCGCTAGCTATCTTAGAACTCGGTGGTCGAGCGCGAGATTGGGTACTGACGTGTGGAGCTTCGGTTTAGGCCGCATTTTTTTCCTGGGTGAAGCTGAAGCGTCAGCTTTCACGAGTGTTCTCACCACCTAACGAGGTTTATCGGTTGCGATCGCGTTTCCTTGCGGCACGACAGGGCAAGTAAGAAATGGTGGATTTTGTCTAAGAGCTGCGTACTCTCATTGCCGGGATGGCAGCCGATCCTCTTTCCGAGGCAGTCACGGTGACCGTCTTAATGGAGGGCCTACGCGGCCAGAATGGAAGTCTTCCGTGTGCACCCGTCTTCCTTTGTAGAAGCAGTGAATGTGACACTGAATGCCGGAGTCAACTTTAAGTCGGCAGGACTGCACACTCTAGCAGCGGACCTGAGCCCATGTATCTCAGCTTTGCTGACGACGAGGAAAAAAAGCTCTGAGCCGCCGAACAGTATTCGAACACCCTAGGGTGTTTTGTCTATAGAGACTCCGTTACCTTCGGATTGGTTGTCCATTGGGCTAGGCGCATCAAAATTCATCGAACCGATGTCTCGCTTCTTTCCAGTCTTCTGGTTCGTCGCAAAAAAAACGACAACACCCAGTAGGCGCGCGGCGGCCTGTCTTGCCCCGAAGAGCTCCTTGTACTTAAACACATAAACAAGGGACATGAATGCAAGCCGGGCTCCGGAGATGAAGGAAGTGGAGCTGACACTGAACGAAGCTGAACGCGTGGTTACTTTGGTCTCGCCGAGATGTACAATCTCCGTGAACAGGCGACAGCGACGCCGTATATTATCTGCAAGACACCGGGCGTCAACCCTAACCTAGGATGTGTCTAACATAGACGATAGTGCACAGCTATACACCCTCGTCAACGGTATCACAGGGGAAAAAGATAGCGACGACACCTTCGAGGCTATTCCTGCGGTGGATGCTCTTCTTAAAATGAACAAAAATTCTTTTGGAGAGTTCAGCAAAGCCTTAAAGGCAGGCGATTTAGCCGAAGTAGTCATTATACGACCGGAACAGGAGATCAACTCGTCGTCGCTTTTGAATGAAGCTATTCTGGATGACACCAAAAGGGTCTTGAGCGCACTAAGTGAATCTTCGATGCCGAAGAATTCCACGGATTTGTATTATCCTTTGGCATTGGAATTTTAAGACGTCGTCTCCGAAGACCTGCCGTCGGTCCTACCTCTGGACGAGGTGTGCGTCATGAGATTGACCTGGTTCGGAGAGCCAAATACTGCGTATCACGCCAATGTCCCCTGCCTCAGGGAGCAGCGCGACGTCATTAAGGCCTTCATCCGTGCGAAGCACGACGCAGATATGGTGCGTAATAGCAAGTTTCCTAGATTGACATCCATGTTTGTGCCCGGAAGCCGAATGGCAGGTGGCGTTTCGTTCACGCTCAACGGTGCCACTATTTCGGCACAGACGTCGATTTCTAGGAAGGCTTATCTCCAGAACTATATGGTCAGATGTACAAAGTGCAGTGCAGTCGTCTTAGTCGATGGGTATTACCAATTGCTCATGGGAGCGAGTATTATTCCGCTGACAACGGTGAGTATTCCGAGCTAATTGATCTGGGAGTGGCTAGTGATACCCTAAGAGCTGTCAGATGCACCAGCGACATTTAGTCGGCTTGTGATGCAGTTGTTCAGGCCATACCGGACGTACGCACAAACCTACTTCGACGACGTATTAGTCCACAGTCGTGTGCAGCACGTGAGGACGGATGAGAAAAACCACATCGTACATTTGAGAGAGGGGCTCGAGTGCATGCGCGCGTATAAGCTGTATGCTAATGCAGACAAGTACATCTTCAATGTAACATATGTACTATGTTATGTTCTATGTAATGTACGCGACATGTTATGCTCGATGTTACCGATTCCTAATACAATAAATACATCTACTGTTGTGTAATATTACGGCTCCCCGATGATAATTTACGTACTGGGGTATTTTTTTATTTTTTGAAAAGTTGGGATATTTTTTTATATATGGCAAAAGTTGGGGCACTTTTTTATTCTTTTTTTGATAAATCGAATGTTGTGTGCTTGGGCTCCAAGTTTTTATACTTATAGATATATTAAAATTGATAGACAAGGGTAGGAAATAGAGGGGCGCATGGTGTACAAACCTACCATGATCATAACATCCGTTCGGTGACATGGAACCGGTTTAGATCAAGTTTAATAACTTTACGCACGAATAGTCTGATGGTCCCTTGTTCAAAGTGACTAGATCACACAATGTATGGATAGCGGGTTATGTTTCGGAACTACTGGACTTAGATAACTACACCTGCTTTGGAGACGCATTTGTTAACAGTTCTGACAATGCCAGAGAAATCACATGAGGGTTACGTCAACTTGCGATCTTTCTACTCTGGTGGACGGGTGTAATGGATTAGGTGACATCGTCCGCGAAACACTTCAAAAATTCATGTCTTGAGTATCCCTACACCTTTTTAGATTTTTTTAGAGACCTCATCAATGTACAATGTTGCAGTAAATAGTACAATGTACAGCACAATTTGCGTACATTTTTATGATTGTAATTAATCAATACTATTCAGTTAGACGAAATTCACATTGCACTTTCGTGGAATTATGAACATTCATAAGTACCGTTGAGTTGGTAATCACGAAAACGATGAATCTACGAAAAGAGAGATCCGTGGTACACGCAGACTGCTAGCCGCACGTCAGAAAAGAAAGCCAGTTCTCTCTTACGAGATAAACCTCATAGATTAAATATTATTAGTCTTGACAGCAGTAAATCTAATTATACAGTCTTGAACTTGCAAAGCTTATTGGATACCAGGTAATGCAGAGATTGGATTCTCAGGCTTCTATCCGAAGAACAAAACTCAATATCAGAGAAATTGGAAACACTGACACTCAGAGTCGAAGCGTTTTCTGAGCAAAGTGCGCAGCAATTCCACTATACTATGTAGTCGTATTCATTCCCTCGTCGTGACAGGACTTATTCCTCTGCGGAGATGGATATTCGACTATCTGACTTCGGTGCAACCCAACCCTCTTAACGTATTTCGTGAGGTCCGAAGGAACGAGGAAAGCAGTAATTACTCGCCTAATTTGAGATTTCGCTGGTGAGTCGCTTTCCATCCGAGCACCCCATGGTGAGA
>NW_020187732.1:1682579-1683139 GCF_900000015.1 Plasmopara halstedii | reverse complement strand
ACTGATCCTCTGTGAGGATGGAGGAATTTTTCTCTTTGCCCCAGGGCATGCAGGACGGGCTTAACAAACTGATGTTCTCGCTTGGCCCTGAGGGCGTGCAACACCTTGCTGCGCAAGGCCTCGATGCAATCGGTGCGCGTCTAGAGGCGTTTTCACATTACAAAATCACGTTGCTAGAGCACCTGCAGCAGAAGATGTCTGCTACACTTGCGTCTATGACGCCACCGTCAGTGACATATGATTTTTCCCGCCCTAGGTCGCTCATGGTGAGCGCTAAGTTCTTCGGGGGTGAGGACGGGAAGAATCTTCTGCTCTGGGATAGAGAGGTCGAGATGGCCATTGCATCCCCCATGCTCCAGACCGAGCAACAGCGCGTAGCGCTAGCCATCTCAAAGCTCGGTGGTCGAGCGCAAGAATGTGCACTGACGTGCGGCACTTCGGTCGAAGCTGCGTTTACCACCTGGGTGGAGCTGATATTGCAGCTCTCACGAGTATTTCGCCGCCTAACCAGGTATATCGTGTGCGATCGCGTTTCCTTGCCGCCCGACAGTGCAACAAGT
>NW_020187732.1:1682358-1682569 GCF_900000015.1 Plasmopara halstedii | reverse complement strand
CGCACGAACCCACAGTATTTCTTGGTTACATAGACTTAACGCCATGTATTCCGCCTCCTCCGAGCTCGGTGCCACCACTGGTGCGCCTCCAATCATCACCATTGTTCCTGACACAGAGAGTCGATCGTCGATATTACTGCCCCAGTCCGCGTCCATGAACGCTGTAGCCTGTACTTCGCGAGCGCTGCCGTCGTAAGTAATCCCGTAGTCT
>NW_020187732.1:1682225-1682348 GCF_900000015.1 Plasmopara halstedii | reverse complement strand
ATGTTCGCCACGGGTGAGTATGTCTCAAAGAAGTCGACACCGAACTTCTGCTTGAAGCATTTAGCGACGAGTCGAGCCTTGTAACGCACAACCTGTCCGAGTTCATTGATCTTCTTCGCGAAG
>NW_020187732.1:1682085-1682215 GCF_900000015.1 Plasmopara halstedii | reverse complement strand
AATCGCAGCCTTCCAGTGCTGCTGACCCGGATTTTCCAAGAATCGCGACAGCTGCGTGTCCACATACGCCACATTAGGACGCGTACATGTTGTGATGTACAACAAGCATCCTATCAAGGACCTGTATGGA
>NW_020187732.1:1681597-1681841 GCF_900000015.1 Plasmopara halstedii | reverse complement strand
TCTTGTCCGACCTGGTTCCGCGTGAAACACAAGCCTGTCTTCGTTCACATCTTGGGGTAGAGGGTGGTAAGGTGCCAGCTCCATGCCTGTTGTTGTCGGACTGAGAGGCGATGGCAGTTGGAGCAGTATGACCTCTTGCGCTGGCTCGGTCTCAGTCATCTCAATATCGGGAGCTTGATTCTCGACGCCTTCCACGGGATCGTCTGTAGCAGGTCGCTTTCGACCGCTGATCTTAATGTCCGTC
>NW_020187732.1:1681258-1681587 GCF_900000015.1 Plasmopara halstedii | reverse complement strand
TGTCAAGTTCAGGATCCACCTGCTCGGCTCCAAGCCGTTTGTGATCTATACAGATCATACGTCATTACGCACTGCGACTCAGACGCCCCACCTCTCGCAGAGGATGGCTAGATGGCTATCCTTTGCGGAATACAGCTTTGAGGTGAAGTATAAGCCGGGAAAGCAGAACTGGCTGACGCGTTGTCACGCAGACCAGACTATGAGCTTGCTCATGTTACAACTGTAACTTCGTCTGTGACAGATTTGATCCGCACCGCGTATGCGGGTGATGAGATGTGTGTGGCGTTGCTACGGGCTCCAGGGGGCAAGGAGTTTGGAAACTCGGACAA
>NW_020187732.1:1680284-1681248 GCF_900000015.1 Plasmopara halstedii | reverse complement strand
AGTCTCCCCATTCGACACCCACGTTTTGTGTTCGGAAGCCGAACGGCAATTGGCGTATCGTTCATGCTTACAATAAGCTCAACGCTGCCACCATTCTGGCCCAAACGCCAACTCTTAGAAAGAATGTTCTTCACAACAACATGGTGGGATGTACGAAGGACAGTGCACTCGATTTGGTATATGTATACTATCAATTGCTAATGAGAGCGAGTGACATTCCGCTGACAGCGGTAGGCACATCGAGCGGCATGATCTGGAAGTGGCTCGTGATGCCTTAAGAGCTGTCAAATGCACCAGCAACATTTGATCGTCTTTTGACGCAGTTGTTCAGGCCACAGGGCGTATGTACAGACATACTTTGACGACATTTTCGTTCACAGTCGTTCGCAGCACGGGAGGAGGAGGAGAATTACCTCGTCCATCTAAGAGCGGTGCTGGAGTGCATGCGCACTAACAAACTGTACGCCAATGCAGACAAGCGCATATTTGGTGCAGAAGAGATCCCTTTTTAGGGTGCTTCATTGTGAAGCGTGCCCTTCAAGCGGATCCCGCTACGGTCAAGGCCATTGTAGATTGGCCGGTTCCAAAGAACCAGAAGGACTTGCGTAAGTAGCTTGGTCTTGCCAAGTATTGCAAAGTACAGCATAAACTACGCAGAAATGGCCCGGCCATTATCCAATCTCCTTTAAAAAGAATGTGGAATAGTGTTGAATCACCGAACATCAGAAGGCTTTTGACGGGGTCAAAGACAGCCTCCTGCATGGACCAATTCTGACGCTGCTAGACCCTGATCGTCCTTTCAGCGTCGTCTGTGATGCTTCGGACTTTGCCATCGGCTGTGCACTGTTGCAAGCAGATTCCGAGGGGCGAGATCGGGTGATCGCGTTCGGATCTCGACAGCTCAAAGCTGCAGAGAAGAACTGTCCACTTGACAACAAGGAGCTACTTGCGATGAAGTATGCAT
>NW_020187732.1:1678687-1679892 GCF_900000015.1 Plasmopara halstedii | reverse complement strand
CGGCGGTGCCAGACACCATCGACGGAGTCGGTACAGCAACGCTGTTTGTAGATCGTGTCTTCGAGAACACGGACTCCCAGAGTCGATTGTCTCTGATAGAGACCCCCGTTTCACGGAAAAAGTTTGGTCGACTATATTTAAGGTGCTCGGCACCAATTTAGATATATCGACAGCGATTCATCCGCAGACGGGTGGTCAAAACGAAAGGGTGAATCGCATCATTAAAGACGTTCTTCGCAGCATCTGCGCTGAGACGCCGACGCTCTGGAGTGCCATGTTGTGACTCATAGAGTTTGCACTGAACAAGGCAGATCATTTGTCTACCAGTCATACGCCGTTCTACGTGAAGGGGCTGGTTCACCCTCGCGTCCCGATGACGCTGCCATCCCATAGCTTAGGACTTGGTGGGAAGGAATAGCTGAATGGCTAGCTGATGTCGGCCCCCTCACCATCCGTAAAGAAGTCGATGACTATCTGTCTACCAGACTGAGTGTCCTGCGACACGTTCGCGATGCGATGGCTGGAAGCCAAGACCTGCAGAAAGAATATGCAGATGAAAATGGAAGAGGCGAAGTGGAAAGCTTTAAGGTCGGGGACCTAGTTTTATTGAATTCAAATAACCTGCCTACACATGCAGCCTCTGCTATCTTCCGGGTGAAGCATCGTCCACGGTTTATCGGACCGTTTTAGGTTGTGGCCAAACGGGGCCTGGCGTACGCGCTGAACCTTCCGAAACAGATGCCATCCACCCGGTGTTCTACGTGGGCTTGCTCAAGCCGTACCGGGATCCGGCGCAAGTGAGCACGGAAGCGTTGGTGCGGAAGCGGATCCCACGGGCCCACAGCCACCCAGAAGTTGAATCTGCAACTGGTTCTGAGCACGGAGTGCAACAACTTTCATTTCCGATGGAGCTAAGCGCTCCACCGTTGCCTGCAGCGATGCATTCGCCTGCTCCGCGGCTAGGAGTTGCTCCGACAGAGAGCGATAGTCCTCAAGGCGAGGCAGCCGACACGACGTGCTTTAAATCTTCAAAAGCGTCCGCACGGCGATATGCTACTTCAGCATGACGCTCAGCGAAACTCCGAATACGAAAAACCTTGTCCTCAAGGGCTCGAAGAGCATCACGAGTCACAGAACGGTGACGTCCACTATCACGTGGAACGTCTTGTTGGAAGACGTCGTCAACAGGGTCAAACCCAATATCT
>NW_020187732.1:1673301-1673450 GCF_900000015.1 Plasmopara halstedii | reverse complement strand
CTCAGCGGCGCGCAGTCGATCGCGGACCATCTCGGCTTCCTTCTCGATCGCGGACACAGCTTTCGGGTAGTCGAGAAGGTATCGCGGGAACTTCCAGTACCCTTGACCGTGCAGCTGCTTGCTTGCCCGGAAGCTCACGCAGTGAGTGG
>NW_020187732.1:1671648-1671849 GCF_900000015.1 Plasmopara halstedii | reverse complement strand
ATCTAGTGGCATCAGTTGCCGCTTCACTAGAAAAGCAGAGAAGTCGATTCCGCTGCGACCGCGCTGCCTCTTGTTGTTCGTGGCGGTGGTGAAGCCATCGGTCAAGAGCAGCATTGGCGGAGTCTTTGTCTCCGGACTTCCAGGGGGAGAAATCTTGCCGGTCGAGTCATTGAAGGTTCAGATCGACAGTGCATCGTCCCG
>NW_020187732.1:1653319-1671638 GCF_900000015.1 Plasmopara halstedii | reverse complement strand
CAACGCAACGCGTCACACTGAAGTTTGGTCCTTGGTGTGCCTATTGATTCGCGCATTGGATGCTGCCTTCTTTGAAGGATTGGATACAATACGCTTTCCAAATTCATCAACATTTTCGAAAAGTTCGTGTTCTTATTGCGCGAGACGTGCTGCAAACGCGATGTCACACAATTTAAAAAAGCTTGCAATTGAGCATTTATCTTTTCCGGGAGATGATTGCCGTGAATGTTGGCATTGGTTATACTGCATTCGCAACACCCAATTGTGCATTTTCAATGATTTCTGTGCGTAGGCATTCTTGCAGTCGCAAATCGAGTGGTGAAAAACAAGACATTGGTCGCAAGGAATGTATGCGGGTGATAGACATCAAAACATAGTTGTGATCGTCGTATTTAACTCAGATGGAACGAATAGCCACGTGCCCCGCCAGGAGTGCGATTTGGTCAAAAGCTGCTTGCCAATGTAAATGTAAGATAATTGTTATACTGGTCGATCAGATCATCTCGAGCGCGAATACTAGGCTATCATCACTTTTTTAACAAAGAATCTGACCTCGCGGTTTCGATTTTCTAAAAAAAAGCAAAAATCGAAGCATTACCGTCAAAAAATGTTGGCGTGGTTCGGTGTCAACAACGGCATGCGAAATATTCGTCGTCAAAGAATCTGTGGCACGCAGGGTGATCGTCGAATCAACGAAAGCTAATTCAAATTTACGACGACTAAACATTTCTAGGAATCACCAAAGATCTATGAGTTGGAAAACCGTAAATCGTGTCCATCTTGTTGAGCAGTCGCTTAAGCTCCGCAACCAGATGCTGACCCCTGTAAGTATGGAGTAAATGAAGTGGTACATGTCTTTCGTCGTCAAACACTCGAACCCAATCGGGAAAACACCATATGACTGCTTCTGTTGGCAAAGGCATAGTCAGGACATCTTGTTAATTCTATTCAGTCACAAGTGCCCACAAACCAAATTGCAATTTCGACAAGATGTGTTTATAATTTGCTTTAAGTTATTAACAGATCGATCTACACAGAAAAGCGATTTCGACAACGCTTTCCAAGTGACAAATTCCTCTAAAAAACGTTCATAATACCCTTATGTCCACCAAAATGATCGATCCCTTTTTCGATAACACTTTCAAATTAGCGTTTCGACCTGTCATGAACTGTCTTTGATGCTAAGAAAATATATCGATCGACAAAAAGTATTGCTGGTGATATGCGCAACAAACAGAATGTAAACTTGTTGATCCGCATTGTGAATTGAGAATAATATGATTGACCCACCCATAAACAAGGCGTGATCGTAGGAGCCTTTTCGTAAGCTGTTGACGACGAATCTGATTTATTACTCATTGATCTAAACCTCCTTGCCGATTTAAACCCAAATTATTCACTAAAGGTTGAGAAATTGGATTTGAGACAAAAGAAGTGACACATTTTGTTAATTTACGGCAATACGTTATCAAGGCTAAATCGTTGAATCTATAACGTTCGACATGATCTACTAAGATATTGATGTTGGTTACAGGTATAGGAAAACAGGTAAGCCTCATTTGAGCAATATAATTCAGCTAGCTCACTTGAAGCCAAAAATAAAATCTGGTAATATATGGGGTATCTACGCTTTAGCATAGAGGAGCTCTTTCGGTTTGGGACGCTTGCGCACGGTATGACGCCGAACGACTTCCAGTCAATCATTTAAAATTTTGTTATCGTATTCAATACCACACAGGGTTTCTGTATATTTTACGAATATTGTACCTGCGACAACATCTATTGACAATTCGATATAAGGATGAAAGCACATAGTTTTCCGGGCCTTTAACTTTCCAAATACTACGATAGCAGAAATGGGCAAAAAACCATGTCGCTAAACATTTCTCGATACGCTGTCATCAACTAGCTCAAAAGTCCATATTAAGTGTTATAGACTATCATTTTATTCATCAGATAAGATCTTCTCAAAATGTTTAAGTTAGCTTTCGTAGGCGATGTGGAATCGATTTTTCTTGCGTGACCTTCCAATTCTGAAGCGCTGCAAGATTTGATATAGCTGATTGGCAAAAACAATTGCATTGATATCTTGAGATTTTCTTTAGTTTACCTGATGGCGATCGATGTTTAATAGAATTTTAATAACTCGAAAACTTCGTTGTAAAGCGAATGTCATACTTGAGTACTCATCAACGTTATCTGGTTCGCTCCCCGGCGACAATGAAAGAGCGTAATTGGTGTTTCGAAAGTCGAAATAGCAAGAGAAAAACTTGGTCAAACCTACGTCCTGAATGCTCCGAACGAAACGTTGTTGAACAGTATGGACTCGCGCCAATCTCGCACAATATGATTCTTCGGTGGTGTTCCCAAGCATTATCACCCCTAATTGATTGAAGGAGTTTGCCAATTTTGCGACAGCAAAACTCAGCAGCTCGAGTTTGGATAAGGCCAGTACTTCGGCCTCTTTCTTAATTACTGCTGCACAGGCACACCAAAAGCTTCCATTACCTGGAAGCACATACTTTGAACGCAATGTGTTGCGTATACGACATATCATTTTATAAATTTCGTTTTGAAGCTCTTCAGCTAAGGAATTATTGGATCCTTGTACAACAATGGATGCATGCAGATGGTACTTGGTATTGCTACGCAAGATTTGTATGTACAAAGTTGCGGCCTCGTCATCGTCCTTGTCATTAATAGAGCTCACAGTAAATTCATGAGCTTTGATTTGAATCTTTTCGTGACCGATGGCATTCGGCAGCAATTCTTCCCACGAATCCACAAGGTGAGCTCCACTCATCTCAGCGAGCTGACGCAATGACTCGTACGATGCTATAGGAATACAAAGTGGAGCGCTTGTACTTGATACAAATGCATCGATTGTCCGTGCACTGATTTCACCATGAACAAAAATGACTTGAATTGAGAAATCACAAGAGAATGTGATCGTGTCTAAGTCTCCATTAAGAATAACAATGCCTTTATCTGTTGTCAAATCAACATTCAAAGCTAATTTGTGACTCAATGCACTTCGAAGCGAATCTTCAGCGACTGGTAGTAATAGACCATCAAATACTTGAGAGCTAATGGCAGACGTAGCGCCACCAAGCACCACATGAGATGTGACTATTCTCGAAAGTGGCAGAAGCTCATCTCCACAAAATCGACTCGAGTCAAGTCTTAAAATTACATTAACAGCTAAATTCGCTGCAACCTTTTGATCATCACTTCTATAAATATTAGAATCTTATGGTCACTGCTTCATCAAAGAAAGAAGAAAGAGCTTACTCGGTGGAAAGTATCCGCACTATAACTTCAAGTTGTTGTGTTCGTGTAAGATTATGAAATGACGGAATAGCTTCAGACAGTGGAATTCGCATGGATAGAGCAACCTACGAACATGATCAATTAAATTAACCACCAAATGCTCACAACTTGAGTCACATACTGTAACACAACATGTCATAGCTGAAGATAGTGCCTTCTGAATAACATTGCTTTCAAATGCTGTCAAAACTTTTTAAATCGTATCATTAAATTTTGAAATTTTACTTGTCAAGACCCTGTTTCAAAAGCTCGATCACAGTCTCCGCCAACACGCCGCACAAAGTCACGACCGTGGAACAGCTCTACAATCTCGTAAGTAAAGGAAGCAAAAAAAGTTTGCAAAGATAGAAATTTACGTACTGAACCAACAAATTTATGTTGTTCATCCAACGCCTTTTGAAGAATAGCTGTACCTGCATTTTGGCTCTGTAGCACGCTTGCAACGGTATATGTGTCTTTAGTAAACAGTGTCTGGCCCAGTTCATCTGCATAGACATTTCAGAGCGAATCGAAATAAAATACAGTGAGTTACCTGTTATCTGCTTACGCAGTTTATTTGGACCATACAGTGACCTCACAGCATACGATACACCCACGACAGCTTGAAGGAATACTATACACTCTTGCATTTTCATTTTGATCTTTTGAGTAATGATACACTGATAGAAAAATAGAAATTTCTTAGTAGACTTTATTTAGGAATAAAATACCAAAATGCCAGGATTGACTCCTGACCAGCTCGAAGCTTTTAACCGCGATGGCTTTCTCGTTATTAAAGGAGCGCTTTCTTCCTTCACATGCGATGAACTTCGTGCAAAAGCCAACGAGTACGTGGGTCAGTGTGATTTAAAAAAGCATTGCTCCATCTTTACAACCAATGAACAAACGCGCCGCATGAACGATGAATACTTTCTCGATTCAGGCGATAAGATTCGCTATTTCTTTGAAGAGCGTGCTTTTGATAAGGATCAAAAGACGTTAGCAGTGCCATTGAATGTTGCTGTTAACAAAATTGGTCATAATCTGCACAACTTGGACCCAGCTTTCAAGAAGATTAGCTACGATTCTAATGTTCAAGACATTGTCAAGTCATTGAATTATGTGCGGCCTTTGATAGTGCAGTCCATGTACATCTTTAAGCAGCCGAGTATTGGGGGCGAAGTAAGACCTCATCAGGACGGCAGCTATCTGTATACCGAGCCTCAATCTGTGGTGGGCTTTTGGTGGGCTTTGGAGGACTGTACCCTTGAAAATGGATGTCTGCACGGTGTACCAGGCTCACATTTGACGGTGCCGGTGCTTCAGCGATTGAGACGTACCACAAAGGAGCAACAGGAGAAGTATGGACAAATATTACTCGAAAACGTCCCAGCGCAAGTAGAACCTTTTGATATCAGCAAGAGCAAGCCGATACTTACTAAGAAAGGAGATCTCGTGCTTTTGCATAGCAATTTCGTGCACTACAGCGAAGCGAACAAGTCACCTTATTCGCGCCACGCATATTCAATTCATATAGTCGAGAGTCACAATGTGAAGTATCCTGAAGATAACTGGTTGCAAACGTCTGATGGCGTGCCTTTCAAGCCGCTGTTCGGTTGACGGTTTAATTGAATAAATTTCCAAAGGAAGTGGCAAATCAAAACTGTGGGTTACGCCGTTAAAGTATCAGTTCAACTGCTCATGCATTCTCTGCGCAAAGACTTGTCAGGAAATCTCGGTCACCTCGTAAGTTACGTGTCCCAAATCAAATGAAAGTCAGCTATCTATATTTTCGCAAGTCTCACCTTGACACAGAATAGTAGAAATATTAAAACGGCCTCAAGTTAGCCTCCCCACGTCTCAATGTCATCAAGACAACCATTATATACCATCACAACGCAATTTGTTTCACGTGAAGAAGATACGACACAATGGTACTTGGAACTATTAAAGTCTACGTTGCGTGCACTTCAGTGCTATATGTCAAATTCTTGGCTGCTACGACAATCCAAGGTGCTAAGAAGTTTGTAACGGGTGGTCGTCCTCCTGAGGATACAAAATTCTCATCAGCAAAGCGTAAGCAAACGTTTGGATTTGACAAAACCAGCGACACCGAAAGTCTTGAGGCAGCGCAGCGCTGGAAAAGTATCGTTATGAACGATTTAGAGTCGATTCCAATCGGACTTCTCATCTTTGGTGCTGGAATTATGGCTGGTGCAGATCCAGTCATTCATTATCGTGCAATGATCGCATTTACAGTAGCCCGTTGTTTGCATACTTACGCATATGCAACTGCGATGCAGCCGTTGCGCTCACTAAGTCACGGCGTAAGTGTGACAGCAACACTAGTTGGCCTAGGTAACGCTGTGAGTGCAATTTTTTAAATTATGATTTACCAACTTTCGTATAATCTTTAAAGACATTTGATGAAAAGAAAAGTTTGCATTTTTCATATAAAATACTCCATTTCTGAACTTTAATAAAACATACTCCAATTTCAAACTTTGATAAAGGAATACTATTACAAGATTCGGTAAATTTCTGTATTAAAATTGCAAAAGAATGTGGACAGTTATCCTCCGTATGCCTCGAGCCGCTGTGATTTTTTTACCACTAAGCTATGGCACCATAATATATTCAATCATTTTCATATCTTTTGTGTGAATTGCACTACAGATCACAAATCAATACCCTCTCATATGTATTTTACACAAAAGTAGAGTATTTGTTTACAAAAGTTCGTAACTGGAGTATTTTTTATAAAAGTCTAGAAATGAGTTTTTTTTATTTTCTTTCCTGAGAGTATCAGATATAGTATGTTTGTAGGAACATTCAATTTCTTTCACTATGAAGATTCTAGTCGAGAATTTACTATATTATGCCAAAAAGACATGATTACTTGTTATTACAGCGCAGCATTCTCAAGTTGATTGATGTCTTCTTGAATGCTATTATTTATCTTCAAGTGTCCATGCTTGGTCATGAGGGATGCTTCAAGAAGCTTCATGGCAACAAAAGGGTTCTGTGCCATGTCCAACATGCTATTGCAGAAATCCACTTGAGATTCATGTTGAAAAATTCGACCATCCTTGAAATGAAACACTTTATTATACTGGATTGCATACTCCTTGCCAATCAGCTGCTGAGTGAGCTCTTCATCGTTGATAATGCAAGGAAACAATTTCTCCAGTGTTGTGCGACTAACTCGAAAGTGTGCATTAGCCTTAGCAAAAACCTGAATGGCGCTATCATGAGATGATTCGTCTTCACGGAGAATAAAAATATCATGCACAACCAAACGCATTGAAAAATGGGCTTCTGTTGCCACCTTATACTGATTCAAGAACAAGTCCACACCACGAAAGTCAGAACACACAACGTCTTCCGTCATAATCCCATGTAAAAAAGTCGCCGCGTGTTTCGACTGCTCGGGATAAACGACAGGGTTGAAACCATTTGCAAAAAGAATGTAAAACATTTTGACATGATCAATAGCATGCGTCATCGCATTGGTACGTGCAATCATCTTTGCGGAATCAAGCAGTAATCGCCGTCGCTGCAGCGTCTCAATCTCCATCGTCATTGACAGCACCTCGTCTTGCAGCGTCATGTTAATTTCAGTTTGATGATGTTCTCTCTTGTCCATCTGTTTGTTCTTCTCCACCTTTCGCTGTGCCAAGTGTTTTGCTGCCTTAGCCTCTCGTCGTCTTGTGCTGCAATTCCGTGACATTCCTCGACGACGCGGACCTAAAATTTTACTACCATCACAACAATTAGTGACCAGCATCGTAGTATTCGCGTTTGTTTCACATGGCATCCAAACACGACGTCGACGATACGCCGCTTCGCTCTGAAATAGCATGTGCATTTTGCGAAATGGGTTCGATAGCAATGTGTCACCAGCTGGTATTCAGTGGGCATCCATTAAACTTTGGTTCTGTTAAATTTGTACTATTTAAAACACAAAAACGAGATTTTACACACTTATTTGATACAACAAGACTATCCCTCCCTCTATCACGAACAGAAACTCGTCTTCTCTTTATAAATAGCTCATATTACTTGCCCGATTAGGGTATAAATTCGAAGAAAGCAACGGCATCAACATCTAACAAATTCAATAAGACATCCTCCTAGTCTCATCGGTGTTGCGTTTTTGTTGAAATCTGTAAATTTGGTGTAGCGCGACGAGATTTGTTAGCACAATGCGCAGAGGGATGGCTTCAAGGCCAAACCTAGGACGAAGTTTAATACTTTTAAGAAGGTCAAAAAGGTTGTGGTAAAGTTGTGATGTACAATATTTGAGTGAAGATACCCCAAACAAAATAGATTCCGGTTGTACAAAGCTATATCAAGTGGTACAAATGATAGATAAAACGTATATGTAAGCTCTTAATTTTAGCCGTCTCAATAAATTTTAATTCTCAAACTTAAGTAAGATGCACCTGAGAGGACGTTAAACCACGGAGTCACTTTATTGACACGAAAGGTACTACGGTAACTCCGTTGCATTTCCTATGCGCTGGAAGCTCAATCTCGTCCCTAAACGCCATCACTTTCGAAATGTGACGAAGTTCAGGCCGAAATTGCATGGCTGCACGTCAAGCAATATTTTCTTCAAAATATCGAAAAAATTAATTTGGCGTCTGAGGTCTAATTCAGCTACAGTAAAATTTGACGCTGAAGAACATTCCTACGCTCAGATAAAACAATTTTGATTTTTTGATTAATAAACTCATGTCACGCAATGTGTTTCTAATACTTTACACTCTAATGAAATCATCGAGCATACGAGAGCGTACTTGATTTAGATCTCCGATTGCTATTCTTCTCCTTTTCGCCGCCCCTCTTTTTAGGCTTGCGCTCCTTCTGTTTGTGCTTATGCTTTTTCTTCAACGAGCTCGATGCGACGTCATCTGCGGGCACTGAATCAGTCTGAAACATTCGCAAAGCCTCCTCTTGTGCTTGACGAATGGCTTCCATCACGTCAGAAGTTTCAAAGGACGAGCCCGAAACTGCAATCTCGCTCGTTGACGACGCATAGGGGTCCAAAGCGTCATTTAGTCGCCGCAAATCTTCCTTACGCTGGCGTCTTCGTTCATTTCGACTCTTTTTGCTAGTACTATAGCGCGAGAAGCGTTCCAAGTCTTCTTTATCGTCTTCGCTTGACTCCGCCATTGCACTTGAGATGCTTTGATCCTTTTGTCGAATCAAATATTCGCAATCGAGGGAAGGCTCGATATGTGGCGGGGCATTCTCGGCATCAATGTCTCCTTCATTCAAAAATGTCTCTAGGTCATTACTTGAAACGCCAATCGCATAGTCTGAGTCAATCGACTTTGACGAGTTTTTTGTAAAATCTGGTAAATGGAGAGTTGTCGCACTGTCACTGTCGCCACCATCAGGATAAGCATCATGTATGGGTAAAGCTGATATCGTAGTTTCTTCAAGTAAGGTAGATAATGGTTTAAGAGATGACAAAGAACCGTTTTTGTCAGCTTCAATGTGATTTTTTTTGTGATAGTGCCCAAGTAAACATTCATGGCATTGCGTCATATTCAGTGAAATGCCCAACGAAGCCGGCGTGGGGTTTAGTGGAGACGCCAAAGCTCCAGGCATCGGTAAGGAGGCTTGCAGCGAAGATAACAAAATATCACTCGGGTTGTTGTTATCACGCGCACCACCATTGTAATCATCGCAAGAAGGTGTCATCACTACTTCTTCAATCATATCTGAGATCAAGTTGCAACCACCACCGTCATTGCCACCACCATCTTGGGAGTCATTCGAGCTCGCAGCAGCCTCAAAATCCTCAATATCATTAGTTAGCTCATCACTTTTGTTTTCAAGCGAGCACTTTACGTGATCCCTAGCTAAATCTTGACAAGAGTCATTATTTCTTACATCATTCCAATCGCTTGAGATGGCAAGCCCAAAATTTTCAGTAGTCGAGACACTTGATCTTTCCAATTGTGTGTTACCAACAAGACTAGTTATTTTTCCCGTTAACAACACATCAGGTGACTCTTGGACGGCTGATTCAGCTTTGACTTCTGACACAAACGTGCCTTTTGCATCACTCGACAAAGAAGCATCGCTTAGCAGGGACACCTGTGCAGCGTCGCCATCGCCTTGGAATAGCTGTTTCTTCACAACAAAATCTTTATGCTCATGCCTTAAACTTGCATCGAGTGTAGAAGGAAGAACACTCGGCGTTGAAGACACAGCAACATCCCTGCCATTGATGGGGTTTAAAGCCTGTCGCTGCTCTGGTGACACTTCACATGATTCCATCTTGGTCTCTTCTACCACATAGCTAGGTTGCTGCAGCACTGGAGATGTCATTTGACTTAGTCGAGACACGGACGAATGGGAGTAAATAGATGTAGATGATTCGGGAATTACTGCTACTTCTTCTGGCATCCTTGAATTTTTTGTCGCAGTACGGTCCGATAAAGTCTTTCGCAGCGTCAATTTTTTTCGCACATGTTGATCTGCCGCTAATTTGCTACCTTCTGAATCCGAAGAATCCGAATCTAGGAAGCGCTGTTTGTGATTAGCTTTGCGGACACTAATATTAATTAATTTAGGCCCACATGCCAGTATAACGTCCCCATCAACTTCATCACCCTCTTTATCACTTTCATTCTCCATAAGAAAGTGATCAAGGTCATTCATACGAGGCTTAGGCACCTGAAAGTCTTCCAGAAGTATCTCTCCTTCCATCGACGCCATTCGAGAGTGGTGTGGGCTTAAACTGTCGTATCGAGGCTCGCCGCTTTTCTCTTCATTCATACCCGGTTCATCTTCAAGCTTTGACTCAGTTTCAAGAACATCATTCAAATGAGTTAGCTCGCTTTCCTTGTGCTCAAACTTGAGTTGTGGTGCACCCTGGATCACCACACTACTGCTTCTTGCAGGTAGGTCTTCAATGTCCTGAGATTGTGTTGTCTTTTGCTCCTGCCACAAGACATCATTAGTCTTTACAACTTTCAGGGCCATGTTTGTTTCGGGCTCAAGACTAGTCATCCCACGATCTTCTCTCTCTACGACACTGACGTCATCATGAGCACCTTCTTGCTGCTTCAATGGTGTCGCATGGCCGATATCTGTAGAAGATGACTCGACCAAGTTGCTATTTGATACAGCTGGCGGTGTTTCACACCCGCGTCTTCCTGTGCGAATGTCAGATCCAGTAGCCTTGATATGCTCCACATATTCAGCGTAACGCTGTTCACTAATCGTCGCCTGTATGTCTTGCTTCAGGTGTACAAAGTCGCTATCCACGATGCGCATTTGTTGTCGAATTGTCGCTAGCTTTAATTGCAAAAAAGGAATTCCAAAATATTGATGCAAGGACTTCAACCCATAACAATTTAATAATGAGCACTCAAAATATAACAACTCTGTTGGTCTTTTCCACTGCTGCTGTTGTGGCCGATCCGTTGATCCATAGAGCAACTTTTGAATATCTTCCTTAAATATTTTTCTTTCAGCTCCCTTGTCGCGAAAGTTTCCCAAAACTAATGTTGGAATGTGTACCGGTACATTATCTAGCTGTTGTTTCACATACTCCAATGTATCCCACTTAGTAATATCCAACAAAAAAATCACACCATGAGCTTCATGATACACGTCCACTGTCGAGGCGTCCACAATAGCTACAGCATGAGTTCCATTATGCATTCTAGCAGCTGCTGTACCTTCAACCGATAATCGTTTGCTACTTTCCTCGGCTCTTTTAGCATCTGAGAACTCATGAAGTCGTGAATCTTCTTTCGTTTCGTCCTCAGTCTCTAACTGTTTAAATCCTCTGTCCACGACATCCCATACTTCACACTTGATATTGTCCTCTGAGTTTTGGCGATAACTCCAATTAATAGTAGCAGATTGAAGTTGTGGTGTGGATTGGTGCGTCTCTGGTATAGGTTCACCCTTTAGTCTCTGAAACAGCGATGTCTTACCGCTACCTTTAGCGCCACGAATTAGCAACTTCATGTTGTATGTAATTCCACCTCGGACACGACGTCGTATAGCTTTGTCCATGCGCTGGATCGATCGTTCTTTTTGAGGATTTAAGCTTGAGCTTGATTCGAGACTTGCGCTACTGCTGGTCCGACGTTGTGAGAAAGAAGCGCGATCACCGGGCGATTCGGAGCGCAAGTTAAAAAAATTATCATGGTGCAAAGAGCTTCCTGTTGGTGTGTAAGGCGAACGTGGTGGCACCACACCTGAGGTCTGAGGGCTTTGATCCTGGCGACTTACTTCGTTTCCCATGCGGAGAGTGTGAGAGTGATGTTTTGTGTATTACACATAGTAATGCTCTTACGAAGGTTTTTTTCAGCATCTGAGCATTCCTCATTCCTGTAATAAATAATTTATGATTTTGCACCCTTCGATGTTAATGCGAGTGCTAATAGAAGACGCATCATTGTTGTGGTCATGATCTGTCAGAAATGTTAACTGTGCCAGTGTGAGCGTTTTGTAGCTCTCTGAAAACGTTTGATGCCGTTCGTGATGCTAACCTGTTCAGTGACGTCGCTCGAGACAAACTTCTACACAATAAATTGCAGCACGCAAAAACGCGTGAAACTCGCTGATAATCGATGCCTTCATAACTTGAAAGCTTTAGAAGTCATCGTGACTGTGATTGCCAATAAAATAATTGTTCTTATTTTACCATTTAGTTTATGAAGAGCCAGAAATAATTGCTTGAGGCTCGTAACTCAATGGCATTCGTCAGCGGAATGTTCAGCCCTAGCAAAGCGACGATTGTCCCCCATATACGCATACACATGCGCTCTTATTGCCCTTTCAGATGAGGTTGTGTGCATCTATATCGCATATACTTCATGCTTCCCTCTGATATTTCCAGTGTGGACTGTCATCAAGCTTTTGGGTTATGAATGTTTGCCCCGCAAAAAAAATTACCATTATGGAAATGCCTTCTATGATGTCCTTGTAAATAGGAAGCTTTGACTCAAAATTTAATGGGATAGTTGTGCACCATGTATAGAGAAAACATTGATGAAAGAGCTCGCATATACAGTAAGAAGAGATCAATTTCGTACGCTTCATCCAGGAGCGCAACCGAGAGCCTCTAGAGCAGCATAGAACTTAGTTTGCTCTTATGTTCTATGACTGGTGTTTTAAGATTTATCATGTATAATGCACAACACAGTTCATTACATTGCACCTAATAGTAGAATAGCCTTGCGTGAAATTAGCAGCATGAGCATATCACGTACCAATTCTTTCTAGTCCCCGCCATCTAAAACATCAATATATTGGTATCTATATATACCCAATTACACAGAAGTGTAAAGAAAGTTACAATTGACATTGTTGCGTTTTGCACAACTATACAGAAATGTAGGGTGTTTGTATTATAATGCACTCCGTTAAAATTTAACAAAATGATGTAAATTTTTCTAGGGATCACACTGAATTTGAATTCTATGTCATTGCACAAAAGTCAGCTTTCAATATGCTCCCACGGCGCTTGGAGTCTAACTCCACCCTTAGCAGTTTATCCCTCCTAGCCCTCTGAACATACCCGCACTGATGGCCCTTTACTGTGCGATCAGTCAGGTGACTTAACGAGCCTCAAAAAGGCACGGCCCACTCAAGGAAAGATTCATAGTAAATATGAGGAGATTCAATGAGAGCGGTCGCAGAAACTCTCCAGCTTCTAACTCGGCACCTCCGCCCTTACCAACGGCACACGGCATAGCCACTTACCGTGAAGAAGGCTATCACTGCACTTGACCGCCGCCCCTCATTACGAATTACGCACTCGGCGTCCTAATCACCGAAAGAAAGTTGCTCCACCTCGCCATACAGCTCACGACGATATTATGCTTGATTGTAAGCGCTTGACCCATGTCGTGATTACTGCTTATTGGGGTAGAGCCCTTACAAGCATATGTGAGCAGATTTTTTGCTATTATTGGGAGCAAACCGAGCACGAGATACCCGAACCGCGTGTGCTTTCTGTCTTCACCATCTCACTGCTTGCTCTGAGACTAGCATCGGTTGACGTAAGCTTCAGCGAATCTTTTATCGACCAAGAGCGTCGACTCATGCCTGATTATTCACCGTAACAGCACGCCGCGGACGTCAAGGGGGTAATCCGTCATTTCGCAGTTCTGCTGTCTACGTCTCCTTTCGTTCATATCAGACAGCCAGAAGGGCTACCTACTATAAGGCATCTGAACCACAAAGTCGGTTGCATCCCGCTAGCAGGAAGCGCAGCGCAATAAATCTCTCTATTTCGCGGTAGATTAGCCCCGAGGGCGTGCCAGTAGCAAGCGGCAACGGCGTCAGACTTGTCGAAGTGGAGCGTAAAATCCCGACAATTCTCTCAAATGAATACATCCCTTCTACTTCGCCACAGCTTTGGTACACCGTTCGGTCCACCAAGAATTTCACTCCAAATTATAAACCCCTTGATCATCGAACGGTCAACATCTGACGATCCTCCCGAGGCAAGCTCTCGTGAGCTTCTATGTGGATCGCGGTAGGTTGATAAATACATGGTCTGAGCTTTGTCAGTGTAATTCGTGGCTTGAGACTGCCGTTAATAGAAAGCTTAGCAAAGTTTGCATACATGAGCCCACAAAGCTTCAGCTTATGCTGCATGGGAAGGTAGAGACGTTGCTCTGCTCACAACAGAGTTCTTTTTACCTCCGATTGACTTTCAAGGGTGGAATCATGGTAAGTCTTCGCTCAGCCCGAGCAGAAGACAAGCTAAGATTGCATTTTATCTAAGATTTTAATAGAGTAGTTACTACTCTGGATGGTCCAACAAAGCGCAGTCGTAGATTGCATGTGTTGCTAGATTGATTGCGGGCAATGATATAAAAACACTTGTTTGTGTTTCGTGTGCCTTTGATATCGGCGTGTGGATTTCGAATATATAATCTAGCTCTCAGTCATAGCGACGCTTAGTCTCATTGAAATAAATTCTCACACACGATAAAGGGTTGCCGGGTCGACATCAACAAGTCGAGATCGATTGACAGTCTTTGTCAACTAGGCTAAACCTACTTATAGAAGCACCCGAGGATTAACCAAACCATTAATATCATACCAAGTAGGGCTAGAAGTGACATGCACTGTGACTTCTACCTCAAATTCAATGAGTGTGTGATACTTACTCCACGTCCATTGTCATTTCGCGCGTAAAAAGAGATTAAACTCCACCACGCGATTCGCGCATTTTGTCAAACCGTCTGTTTTCGTGGTCAGCGGTTGGCATGTTTTAATTGGATGCTTCGTACATTACAAATTCCCGCCGAAAAACCTTGGCAATCGCAGTTTCAACGCCAGCACCCCCTCGCTCACAAAGGCCACAAACCGGAATAACCGGGCGCGTCTCTTGAAATCAAACATCAAGTTGATACTTACTGCCTGGCAACAGACGAACTAAACAAAGTTGCGTACACATCAGCGAGAAACTACATTCACTCGCATGCACCTATGTGCTTGCTAACTCCTACATGCTATGCCACCAGTGCAAAGCGCATGCCGAGTGGTATGCCATATTTTTCGTTCGAGGTGGCGGACCAAATAGGTATCGTAAGCCTTGAACATATTTCTGTACTTGGGGTCCTTACCATGAGGCGTTACTACACACTGAGTTTCACATGTGTCAGTGCTGCAATACAGCAAGCCAATCTTGAGACATAATTGCAAGTGCTTCGATAAGGCAGCTCATAAGTTCAAAGTCCATACTACTCAAGGATATCAGCAATGCAACACATGTTGCAACGCTGTACGTATCGCTTATCAATTAGCGACGTCGCAAAGGTGATTTATAGACAGGTTGACTCGCTATCGCCACCGCATCAAGCTGACCTGGGCAACACCTCATATTCAGCAACAAAGGATAAACACCTCGTCATTCTCTACGAGAGAGATGCAGTGATATATCGCTGAGCTCAGCGACGCATGCTCGTCATAGAACACAAACGGCTGAGAGCCAAGCGGGTTCACCTTGAACCCAGTAAACGCTTCACTAGCAAGAGAGTGCTTTTTCTGCCACGATTCATCGCTGAAACTCAAGCGCGATTCCGCGTTCATGCCCACTGGCATGTGGCCGAAGCATCGAGCACACTACGGCAAAAGCCGAAGCGTCACAGACGACATGAAATGGCCAGTCGGGATTCAAAAGATCCCAAGGCTGAGCACTCATGAGGATCTTTGTGTAATCTTGAAGCCGCTGTTTCTACCACACCGCGCACTATTTAACAACATTTAAAGATAATTGACAAAAGGCTGTAGCGTGTCGGCCCATTGTTTGATTTCGTAGCCAGTTTGGTCAACTTTCTTTAGAGTGGAGGTACCAGCCACTCTACAATGACCTTATACTTCTTGCGGTCTGCCTGCTGATATTATTTCCCAATGAAACGACCTAGAAAGTGAATTTCATCGACGACAAATACACATATGCCGATATTTAAGCGCATACACTCCAGCACCGCTCAATTGTTTACTGATCATCACCACATTCGGCCCCCTGAGCATTGCAGGACTACGAGCGAATACATCGTCGAAACAGATTTATGGACAACCAGGATGCGATTCAAATAGCTAAATCACCAGACTGTTGAATATCGCTAGTGGATTAGGCAGTCTCTAAGGCATAAACAGCATTGCCCGCTCATAAGATTTAGCGCAGATGGAGGAATATTGCCGTTACTACTCAGAAGTTGATAATAAACATCTGATGTCACGTCGAGCGCTTACTTTATATTTAAGCGTTGCATTGAAAAATGTATTCGGAAATATCTTTGTTATTGCCGAAACAATTGAGCAATGGTTAGACACACACCTCAAGACTCTGGCTGTTGTACTCAACTAACATTATTGACTCCAGAACAGTGGTTCAGAAAATTGGCGTCACTGAATTATATCCTACCAGGTCACGGCCACTGTACAAATTGCAGCCATGAACAGCAAATTCCGTCCGGAAATCGGCTTTTGCGCCTTTGTAGTAGCCGTGGTGGCACTGAATTCTAATGAGTATTCATAATTCGCCCCTTACTGTTTACTTATTTGAAACATCGAGTCGGTGCCGGATCAGAAATTTACCAAACTTGTTTCGCGATTCCCACGAAAAAATGTCGATGATAGTAATTCCGTATTTAAGGCCATTGCCGTATGCCGCAATAGTGAAATTTATTTGAATTTTATGAAGCATTTTACTTTTCGTGTGTAACTCGTGTGGTGGATTTCTCATCACCACGTGGCAGTGCTGACTTAGTTAGAGCGTTACATCATGACGAGAATATGCCTTTTTCTGAATTTGATATCCTGGACCTTATAGTCGTGTCTTGCAGTCAACCTTACATTTGTGACAATCCACGGAAGATATCGCAACTTTGTAAGACGTGCTTCTGCTTTCAGGCAGAAATAAATTCATGACGCGCCATGACATTACTGATTAGGTACCCCTAAAACCGCGTCATTGACTTTGCCTTTTGCTAGGTTAACCCCCGATATGCCAGTCGGTTCTGGCAAATTGTTGGTAAGATCATCAGTATGAGCTCTTTGAAAGATACGCTTGGTCGATTCTGTATTCTGGTCTTTGCGGGCATTATGAGAAAATCACTAGGAGAAGAGTGCGTGGCATTTCACACTTACAACTTCCAGTCGATTCATTGCTCGTGATTCAGCTGCGCCATACGAAGAATGGGACTACACCATGCTTTTAGGCCCAAGACGAGACATGCGCTACGATACAAAAAGGCCTTTGTTTCCACTAGAAGGATCAGCAACACCATTTACACTTTTACCAACTCATCCGTCGCAAGACGCATATATATCATATCCGTATTCGGCATCTTCAATGCATCTACTGTTTCTTGGCAACCGTGCATCGTACGTGATTGCCCTACGCTCCTGAAGTTTGTGGACATTGTTCGCCTCCCGAGATTTGGAACGCTAATTCATCAGCCGACAACACTGAGCTGAGATTCCCACCTCTCACAAAAAAAAATTCCTTTCAGTGTTGGATTTGAATTTGACCACGATCCCCGTGGAGTACAAATCAGCCTAGTCTAATCTTAGCAGGTCATTCTTCCCCTATTAAGACATTACTTTCTCCCGCGATAAATGAGTCGTTCGCCCTTTGTGATAGCAAAGAGAATACGTAAGGTGCAAATGTTTGTACTACGCAATGGTACTCAGTAGCTAAGAGATATACATCATCCATTCCAGTATGCCTGAAGTCCATCGCCTGTAGTGCATTTATAAACCCTCCACTTTCAGTACCTCATCCGGCTTTAGCGGTAGGGAATTTGCTCTCCTCATTCAAAGCGGTATGACCGCTTCGTAGACAGAGGTAGGATACACGCGGAAATTTTCATCGTGAGCTTCACCCGTTCGGAAACCCTCCATAATATAAGAATGGCTACCGTATTCAAGCGAGAGTACGAAGCCACTGCGGCAATAAGAGCTGTGAATTTGCAGTATGTCAATTATCGCCTCCCTTGGCGGGTGATCATGAACTTCGGACTCACTTATACGTCTAAATATGTAGTACGAATACCCACGACTTCTGTCGCTTCAAATTGGCTACATATGAAACTCCTCGATTTTCGAGGTTCTGGGCACTCATGTCCATTCTGGTGCGCAGACTTCTGGTCCAAAGATTGCAACCACAACACGCTATTGATCTGTTTGGAGCACAGCTGAATTAAAATCCAATCAAACTCTTCTCGTCCAGGGGGAGAGATTTTCTATATTTCGGCTCTCAAATGCCTCGACGCTCAGATTTTGCCATCGTTACTGGGATTGAGTAGTACTGGGCGTGTCTTTCAGCGCATTCATAAAGCTTTAAGGTGATCAGTTACCTCCTCCGACCCTTAAGCCACCACTTTCCTGATTCCGTCAGAACAACTGATAGGCATAAGCCTAATTGGCTCGTCTTGATGGACATGTACTCGAAGTCACCATGTTTCACACTCGCAGCATACGATCCTTGCATTACCTGGCCGCATATGAC
>NW_020187732.1:1653122-1653309 GCF_900000015.1 Plasmopara halstedii | reverse complement strand
TTTTAAACTCGTTCTTCTTGAAGACGTGATCGATAGTCTTGTTCCAAGCACTTGCAGCCTGCTTGAGTCCATATATGACTTTGATCAGCTGACACGCAAATCCTTGAGCTCCCTTAACACCAATCGGAACTTCCATGTGAGCACGATCCGTCAGCACACTGTTGAGAAAGGCGGTGTCGACGTCCAA
>NW_020187732.1:1652246-1653112 GCF_900000015.1 Plasmopara halstedii | reverse complement strand
TCAACGCCCGGCGTCTTGCAGCCAGCATACGGCGTCGCCGTCGCCTCTGTACAGAGGTCCAATGTCTCGGTGAGACCAGGGTGAACACGCACTCCGCGTCGCACCCTCAATGTCCGCTCCTTTGGAGCTCCGATGTTATCTACAACATCCGACGAAGAACTGCCGACCCCGCAGTCTTCGTCCAGTGTATACCGTGCCACTCCACGCGCATCTGAAGGGCTGTGCCCAAGATGCCTCGGACTCTGACCGACCGCACCATCAATGGCATGCAGCGAAGGCTTCGATACTCGAGCAGCGCTCAGTGGTTTACGTGCCAATTCACGTGCATCACGTGGGCCTCGCCCTCCATGCCTCGGCCCTTGGCCGACCATGTCACGTACGACATGCAGCGACTGCTTTGATACTCGAATAGCGGTCAGTGGTTTACGTGCCACTTCATGTGCCTCACGGGGGCCTCGCCCACGATGCCTCGGCCCTTGGCCGACCTTGTCATGCATGACAGGCAGCGGCTGCTCCGAAACTTGAGCTGCGCTCAGTGGGTTACGTGCCACTCCACGATCAGCCCGCGAGGCACACTCGGGACTCCTGCCCAATACACTGCTGGTGTCTACCAGCTCGGACATTCCAATGTCGTGCTCGTTGACCGTCTCGGTCCAGTGCTCTTTCCAATAGCACTTTTGTCTTCTGGCAGAGGTGGGTTCACGGCTGTCCAAAGCTCCACCAGGAGACTTGCGCGTAGCGCCCAAGTTCTTTGACCTCCAATCAATCTATGGCTCATGGTGCACCAACCATGCCATTCCTAGGATGAGGTCATACTTTGCATCCAAGTCTACGACTAAACAGCGTTCCACGCTATCAAAGTCAAA
>NW_020187732.1:1648687-1652236 GCF_900000015.1 Plasmopara halstedii | reverse complement strand
CGCTCGACGAGCCGTTGGAGTGTGCATTCCAACCAAGTCGTGCCGACTTGAAATTGAACTCGGCATTCCATGCTACATTCACAGCCTCTTCATATAAAGATGGATGCACACGGAAGACTTTCATTCTGGCCACGCCAGTGAGGAGGCCTTCCATAAACACGGTCACTGTGACCGCCTCATGAAGGGGATCTGCTGCCATCCCGGCAATGAGAGTGCGCATCTCTTGGACAAAGTCCACCAACTCCTTGTCGCCCTGTCGGGCAAAAAGGAAACGCTATTGTACGCGATATGCCTGATTAGGCGGAGAGAATACTCGTGAGAGCTGCATTTCAGCTCCGCCTAGAAGGAAAGCACAACTTCGACCGAAGTGCCGCACGTCAGTGCCCATTCTCGCGCTCGACCACCGAGCTTTGAGATGGCTAGCGCAACGCGCTTTGCTTGGTCTGGAGCATGGCAGATGCGATGGCAATCTCGACCTCTTTTACCCAGAGTAGCAGATTTTCTCCATCCTTCCCCTCAAAGACCTTAACGCTCACCATGAGCGGCTTAAGGCGGGGGAAGTCATCTGTTACTGGCGGTGGCGTCATAGACGCAAATGATGCGGACATCTTCTGCTGCAGGTGCTCTAGCAGCGCGTTTTCGTAATTTAAAAACACCTCTAGACTTGCACCGATTGCCTCGGGGCCTTGCACAACAAGGTGTTGCACGCCCACAGGGCCTAGCAAGGACATCAAATTTTTAAGCCCGTCCTTCATGCCCTTAGGCAAAGAGGGAGTTGTTCTATCCTTACAGAGGATCAGTCTAAATGACTCAGGTGTAGATCGACTACAAGTGCTACCAAGTGCAGCGAGGCTGCCGTAGCGTGGCACTTTGAGGAAGCGTAAGTTAGGTCGCCGACATTTCATTCTATACTTAGAACAAGAACGAGTTTAGCGGATCGCAATCCGCTTACTCCCAGAATAATTTTTGCCTTGTATCAAGACTAATCAACTCTTCCGCTTAAATCCAAGATTGTGTTTATTTATTTTATCTGCGGCAAAGCCGCCTCATTCTAAATATAGATTATTCTATATATATAGAAAAATCTAAATACATGCATAACTACTGGCTACCCAGCTACGTACCGTATTCTTATTTGGGTGCAGTCACACCATGCCCATCTCGTGTGACACATACCCCTGATACCAGGGTACGTGTAACCCCGTTACACATGATAGATGACGAGCTAAGCTCTTATTCCAGATGAAACAATATTATTTCAGTAATTTTTGCTGCTAGCAGACAACCCCTAAGACAAACACTTCAGTCCGGACAGGAGTTTTGCTAAAAGTGAGTTGGAAAGACTTACAGTCCATAGAGGCTACTCAGGATTTTTTTAACACGAAGCACATTTTCTCCGCTGAGCTGCGGGGTTTGATTGCTTGGCACGTCGGGCGCCTAACACAGCAGCACCGACACATCGCGACAAAGACAAACAGCTACTTTGCCTACGCCTTCTACTGTCGCCTATTCCCACAGGCCCTGGCACAAAAACGTACGGCTACCAGTTACTCGACTTCTCTGGTTTTAGCACGAGCGACACCAGCACAGCTGGAAAATCATTTTGATAGAGACGCACTTTTGAAATCTTGAGCTAACGTCAATTCATTCGTTTCTCAGCATCTAGACAATCTGAGACCGCGATATACGATCGCTCTTTTCGGTCACATCGTGGGACTGCTCCTCGCTGCAACTTCTGTATTCCGATTGCTGGGATTTGTTTCTGACCACACTTTTGACTCGCACCAAAAGTGCTTATGCTTATAAATAGAGACAGACACATGATTCGTCTATGGCTAGCAGGAGATATTGCTTGGTATCACAAGGTTTTCGCTCCAATCGGTTTACTGGTGAGGGTATTCACGCCGTACTGTTAAAGGTATACGAGCACATCCCATACGAATGTTTGTAACAACATTTTAAAATTAACACAAGCGCTCATATACTAAAATCGATAGTTTCACGAAGTGATATCGATATTTTCTCCTCCTTCTCATTCTAGGAATTGATTTCACCTGTCGCTCATCTTACGCAAACGCACGACGCCCCTGAATTCTTCAGGAATTTTTGCATTCACACAACACTCAAGGTATTGAAGTTGACAGCTAACAGCCCTAGCTGTACGATCTACCTCTCTAGAACAGATTCGTTGTCTCAAAGACTAAGTTTCATTGACTCTAAATTCCACGAACTACAACAAAGCATAATGCTTAGGTCGTCTTGCTTATACTGAGCCTTGACGTTTCCTTTGCTAAGGGTTTGTTGACCAAAATCTGCATGATAGCCCGACTCTTTAGACCTCTCCGCCTAGATCATAGGTGACACGCTTGACGTATGGTTCAGCGCTTTCCGGATGTAGCGGCTGCAAATTACTTGTAGTGACTCGACAGCCAATATGTTTCTTTCTTTTTCCAAAGCATGTTTAAGGTTCATTGCCTCTGGCGTAAGCAGCCTCCGCGGCCCGGAAGTTGTACATCAAATTCAGTGCAATTTTTCCTCAAGATCAGGTTATCGCGGAAGGTCTGGTGCCAGTCACATAGGTCTGGGGTCACCATGAAGATGAAAACTTCTAACGCGGGGTGCCATCGCGGAGATGAAAGTACATCTAGAAATATTCCGCAAATTCTCGAATGACTTGGCTGGTGGACAAGAGCTAAAATGTACAATTTATAACCTTCTAGGCGATCCAGAACCCGACACATATATTCCTTTTACAGTATCCATGTCGAAGATGACTTCTCTGCAGAAGGACCGCGAGTGAGTGTCTACTTTACAGGCGGCAACTGCTCATAGACTGCTTAAATGGCGTGCTGTTGCCATGTTTGGAGAGAATAGCCAAATCTATAGCCATCAAAACTTCTTTGAATTGCACACGAGTTTCCCGTCTCCGTTCGTAAGGATTTGGGCGCTTGAAATTACCGACCTCTCAGGGAAAAAACAGTACTTACCGTTGGGTTCTGTGCAAAATAATATGATGTTCTTGAGGTGTTCATCATGAGGTAAAACGACTTTGCATTTGCGTAGCTGGCGGACGAGCGACAACAATCAAACAATTCGTGCTGTTTCTTAGTACGTCAAAAATGGACGTTGGACTGAAGACAAATTCTAGAGTGCAAAAGGGCTATCGTGCACACAGTTAACGAATTCAAACTTTTTTTTTCAAGTCACAATAAAATTGCAAACCGAAATATTTAGCTTAAGAAATCAAGCTGATATAAATCGGTCTAAGCTTTTATTTTAATAACATATTGACGATATTTTATGCAACACAAAAATGTGCAGTTACAGTGACATGTTCTTGAAGCGAGGGGGTCGGTATTTTGATCGACGAGTAAAAGTTGCGTTTCTCCGTAGTGGCGCGTACAAGCGAGGATGTAAATTTCCGAGCTACTGAGCTAAATGCTAATACAGTCAACAGTAAAGGTTACATGACAGCTAAGTAGGTTCATGCATCCATTCTAATCTTTTGTTTGCTTGAAAGTTACATGTAACCTCTCTCTGTACAGGAAT
>NW_020187732.1:1639288-1648677 GCF_900000015.1 Plasmopara halstedii | reverse complement strand
GACACGGTGTCCGCAAGGTTCGAGCAGGGTTTACGTCGTACCGTTGGCGCACCTCACCCTCCTCTTCTTCCCATCCTGTGAAAGAAGTATCCGACTTGTAGTCGACCACCTCTGAATCCTTGACGAGGAAATCCGTCGCCCGTGGCGGGCGAGGTGTGTGGTTCAGTTGACGAGGGCTTAGGATGTGCTTCCATGAAGCCGCGGACGTACTGTCTAGAGTTGCACCGCGTGCAGGAGCCGAAGAAATGATCTGCCCGCCGACGCCCTCGTAACCAGCAAGGCTGGGTGTTTTTTGCTTGATAGACTCTGGGCTAGAGAATGCGTGAAAATGGTCCTAGGAATGTAACGGCGTCTCAGACACGCGAGCCTCGTACGAGGCGGCAGTTAAATGTGTTTTGTGGGTACTCACAATTTGGTTGGGGATGTAACGGGGTTACACATACCCTGGTATCAAAAGGTGGGTCTGTGACCGTACAAAGGTGAGAATTACACAATTAGGTGTAATTACACAATGGTGTGGCACGCCGTAACAAGAAGCCACTACGTGGCGGGACTGCCAGTAGTTATGCATAATAGTTAGGTTTTACTATTTAATTCGGAAAACCTCAGGTTTTAGGTATTGGTGGTTCTGCCAAAAAAAATAAATATATACATTTTTCATCGAACGTAAGCGTATATTCTTCTTATTTTAAGGTTTAGGGTACTTTTGGAGGTAGCGGATTGCGATCCGCTACACACTGATTCTAGTATCGAACGTAAGGTCAGTGACCTTAGTAAGCTTCCTCTAAGCAAAGAGCTACGGCAGCCCCGCTGCACCAGCAAGTTATGGATCGACTATATGCAGAGCTCTTTTTAATCCTACTGAAATTGTGTGAAGCATTACAACTTTTAGACAGCTCCTCTTTACTTAGCTGTCTCAACGAAAATACCAACCACCCTTGCCCGTGACGGTGCAACACATCATACTGACTCAGACATTGGGACGGTCTACAACGGCTTATTTAATCCGGTGTTAAGCACATTAAACAAAATTTGCAAACAATCTGCTGTGAATTAGGGGCCTTGATCCGAGAAAATGGACACCAGCAAGTCCTGTTGGCGAGAAACTTTGTCGAAGAAGTGACTGGTTGTATACTCCTTGGTGACGGTTCACCTTGTAGCAGCACGATGATTCGTTTTATTCTAACGGTCCACAAAGAACACACTGTTGGTATTGTCATAAGCGTCTTCCAAATGACCAAAACATATTTCTGACCAATGGCTGCCGAAAAAAATTGACCAAGGCTGACGCATGCGGCGAGGGTCTTTCCTGTCGATACGTTTCGCACCTTCGCAAAATACCGCTCATTTATGTTAGGCCACTAGTGCTTAGCCACTCACTGAGTCGTGTGTCACTTTTCTACTGAGTGGTCTCACAATGTATACGCAGTTTTCGTTACTCGAGATCCTCAACTTGGGGCTTCGCCACACGCTCTGTATTGAATGGATTAGCGCCGTTGAATAGCGATACTTGCCACAAAAAGTGGCCAACGCGCTGTCAAATGTTTGAGTAAAGCAGCATCCAAGTCTGAAATAATTAAATGTCCGTAGCTTTTGCAATGCGCCGCATTTCGCGTCCGGCCTGAACGCTATACGTCTTGCTTTGCTGATGTAGTACGAGCGACGCGAGAGCGTATCCGCCATCACATTGCTGGACCGAGTAATACTTTTACTTGATCCTATATTTGGCAAAAAAGATGAAAATCTTATCATTTTCTGCAAGAAATGCTGTGATGATGTTGCTGAGCGTAACGATTATCGTCTGTACAGATTTTTATACAGGCTATAAGCCTAGTGGGTGTACGCTGTCGCTGTCAAGAGATCATGTCATATTGACCAGCCCCTTAATATGTTAGAAGAGTTCTTTTATGCCACATTCATCAAGGGACGCGTTTATGCCTATTGACATATTTGTGGAGCAAAACACAGCCTATAGCAAAAGGAATGCCTTCAAAACGATCGATCAGGGCTCAGAAGCTACGCTGTCCCTCACAGCCTAAGAGGCTGCCTCTTCTACCACACCATTACTTCATTTTACAACCATATTGGGGAGATTGGTGATAAGCTGAGCTATATCGTCGTCGTTTGAACATTAAATGGGCAAGTTGATCAAACAAAGCCACTTCCATCAATTTCTATAGGATATTGGCATTGGCCATTTTACAGTGTCCTTGACCTTTGCGGCATATGATCACAGACCATTCTTCTCATTGCAGTATCCATCATAATCCGCTCTACGATCGGGGAGCAGCATTTCGACGGATCACTCATCACCACGTCGTAATATTTCGTCAGCAAAGGATAGCGCTGATTCGTGCGGCTCTTGGAGGTCCGTCAAGCTTCCCACAGTCAAAGCTCTGCGAGATGACCTCATTGATGGACTCGTTCAAGGCGAACGATGAGTTAACATAATTAACCTTTTCATCGTGCGATCTCGGTGATCTTGCCGGCTTGCTTTCCTTGTAAACAACTTTTCGGGCTTAGTTTTCAAGATTAACGGAGTTTCTCGCGGGGGGGGGGTAATGGGAGGTAAAATACATTCTCACAACTACCTCGGCCATAAAAAGATCATACTACAAACACAGCGCAGAGGAGATTCGCTTCAGTTTGCTTTTCACACGTTCGAACAAGTCTTCTCACATAACTCTTTCTGGTATACGTCATATTGCTCGGGATCGTTTGCTTATGCTACAATGTTGCGGTGCCCGACTTGCCGCGCAACATAAGGCAAATGTCGAAGAGCTTCAAGATCAACAAACTTTGGATGTTAAAATCATCCCTGATCGATTTGAAGATTTATCGGTCCTAAGTCGGCTCCACCAAACTGAAAAAAAACAACCATCACTTTGGCTTTCGTGCAGAAACACACCCAAGTCTGAGTATCTACTAGAATATTTGGTCATGGAGTCTTCTCCAGTCAACAATAAAGAACAGGCATGTTAGTCTCTGATAGAAACCTCTCGCTTAAATCTGTCACAGAAATGCTGCCGGCCGAAGTCTAGCTATCTCGATCTCGTCGGCCGGATATCCTGCATTCAATGGAAGGAGTTGCGCCACCAAACTAACGGGGGGATTATCATGTGATGTCAGCCTCGCAGATTAATGTTCGTCAGTGTCATAGGTCTGCTTGGCGAAACAACTGAAAGAAAAAGGTTTATATTTTTCACATTGGTGTTAGCGAAGTCACCTCATTCACTTCGTTACTTGACCACTCTCAGCACGAGTGCTCATCAGAGTTTCTTGTCGATTATCGATGCGATAGCGCTACACAAGTAGAATATGAATGTATAGTGCTTCTGATAATTTACAGCGAAAACTTTTTACAACCCGAAAAAGAGATTTTCATACGATTTGTCGTACTATACAGAGCAGCACGCACGGTGCATTACTTATGAATAAACGCATCGAATCCATGCCTGAAGAGAACTCAAGAGAAAAATAAGCAAACACTCCATAACGTAGAACAAGAAATTCATAGAAAGCAGGGTGGCCCAAATTCTTATGTGATTTTGCAAAATATAATTTTGTGCATTCTCTTCATCAATTGGACCCCATTATGTGATATTTGACACAGTCCATCATTTTTTCGCCAATGAGTTGACCAATCACTGCATTTGTGGCTACTATGGTCACTACAAAGCCGTCTAAAAAGCAGCGTGGCAAGCTTAAAGTTTCTGTAGCCAAGGCCAAAGCACACGTCAAGTTTGACGACAATGGAAACCAAGTGTTGCAGAAAAAGCGTATGCGCGTAGCCAAGACAAAAAAATTAGATAAGGTAAAGGAAGGAGGCGGAAAGTCCGACCGATCTCCTGAGATGATTCAGCAGGCTAAGTACTACCTCGAGCAATGGCAGAAACGTGACGAACCGAAAGCTGCAGATGAGCTGCCTTGGAAATTTAAGGTGCGCTGACCCACAAAATGAAGTCATCTCTTACGTTGTGTCATATCGAGAGGATCGTAACTTGCGCTTTGTATTTTGTGACAAGCAGACAATCAAACAGCAATGGATCCTGCGGTGGATGTATGAGGCGGATGTCGTACCCAAGGCTATGTTCGCCATTGTGCTCAAGTATCTTAATGGAATTCAGGGTGCTGCTCGCAAGGTTGTCGGATCAGATCTAACATTGGTCTTCGTTATCGATACTAATCTCCATTTCAATTCCTTCTCCGTAACAGCGTGTGTTGGATTCGGCTCAAGACATTATCGACACTGGTGCTCCAGGTGAAGAGGGGGATAAAATGGCTGGAAATGAAACAGTGCTAAGTATCAAGCTGGCTCGGCGACGTTACAAGCGTGCCTTGCAAATAGCGGAGCTGCTGGCTTAATTCATTAATACTTTGAAGCATACACCAGGTTGTGCCACTTCGATTTAGCCAGACAGACCTGTGTTTTTAAAGCAATTGTTGCTTCAGCCCAATTATTTCGAGTGGGTTCCGATACGATCTGTGACTAAGTCGCAAAAATAATCAGCTGAGATGAGCCCATCTGGAGCATCAACCATGGCAAGTGGTTCGCCATTGAGTTGAGCTCGTACGTAAAATATCCCTTTTTCATCTTCTAGCAACTCTAATGCAAGTGCTGACGAATATTCGGGCCAATAGCTTATTTCCTTTGCAATACCTGCATCCATGGCTCGGAGAATTGACAACAGCGACACGTCATGTCCGCTATAAATAGTAATCTTCTTGCTTTGCAAATGATCCCACCTAAGCTTTTGCATCTATATATTCAGGAGAGGATGTAAGCGTCAAACACTCTAGTCACTTCGAACGTATAATAACCTCGTGAAGCACGTTGTGCATTAAGCGACCGGCCACAAGTTTTAATATCGTTCGATGCGAGTAGAACTATGGGAGCCACACGTAAGTATCTGCAACCTTCCTTCTTGAAAAAACATTACCTGATGGAAACGATATTTTAGGTGCCTTTCAGTGGCTTTGCCGTGCACTTCAGTACCAGAAATGAATGGAACGTGGTGAGCGCGACGGCAAATAAAGTAGTCAGCAGCTTGTAACCAGCTGAATGGAATTTGACCGGAGTCGACAGCTGGAAGGAGTCTCGACAGCTCCTGTTTAACTAAAGTCATTTCGTGCTCCCGAGCAGCAAATTCTTCGTTGTCATTCACCAAGTCCGATTTGATTCTCATAATTTCCGGATATATTTGATACGCTATTGACACCAATTTTCGCCATCAATCACAGTCATGTGCATCGTGTAGTTTTTGTCATCACTCACTGTTAATAATGTCTCGATCCGGAGGCAGCACACTTATTTGAGGTATCACTTGAGGATGATCCGTCAGCATTCCGCCTAGTAGCGCCTGTACACTTAGTTGAGTGCGTGTGTACGCATTGCTAAAGATCTGCATCTGCTCGGACGTGACGTTATTCAGTCCCACTTCCTCTTTCGCAATGAATCCTTGCTAACACCAACAGATTTATTAAAGAATTTATCGCTATCATCAAAAGTTAGTAGACACATCATCCTACCAGCCAATTACCACGATTCGTCATTTGTTCAATACCTCGAGTCGTTAGGTATCCGAATGGCCGTTGCTGAAACGAGGTCTGAGCTTCGCTGTTTGTGTGAACCTCATACTTGGAACGGAGTTGAGTGACCTGAGGTGGTAGAGGTAGCTTACGCCCCCAGAGCTCTACCTCCGCTTCTTCGTCTCGCGCATCGGTGCTTCCCCGAAAAATGTTTATCAATGGTGTACGGTCGCCATGACGGTGTATTACCTGCAGTTGGCGTAAACGCATTTGAATACTCATGAATGAATCGCCGTTTCAAAACCGACTATCTCACTTTGAAAAAACGTTCAAAGATATCGAATGTTGAGGTCTGAAAATAACATTAAACTATTAAAGTGTTTTCAATGTAACAAATAGTCTGACAGTATAATCAATTAAACGAGAAAAAGCACAAGGTAAGAGTTTATTCCGGGTACGTGCTTTTTTGCTGGGCACCAAGTGGTCCTTAACCACTGAACATGGCTAAGAAAGCCAGCGTTGCGAGCTCGACGCTCTCACTGAAAGACGCACAGCGATGCTTTGACAAGGTATACGCGAATGTTGAAGTTGAAGATTGAAAACGTCACTAACGTAAACATGTAGGAGCGTCAAGCGTTCTTGCGCGACCTTGAGACGTTGCGCCAACAGCTGATAAAGAAGGACCAGAGCGCTGAACGAGCGGCAGCTGTTGCAAGTGCGCACGCGATTCAACTCAAGCGTGAGATTGCTGCATTGCAAGCAGCATCAGCAGCGGTAGAAGCCGAACGGATCAAGGTCCACGAACAATTTTCGCACACGAGTTCTTTACTTGAGATAGCACTAGACCAACGACAAGAAGACCAAATGAAGCTTTCTTGTTTGAATGAGACACTCAGAATGATCGAAAAGAAACACGAGGAGGAGTTAAAGCTGGTGAAAAAGGAGGCAGCTTCCGCTATACGAGCCTCTCAAGAGGAACGCCAAGCATTGCGCGCAAGAGTCGAGCATTTGAAAGGAAAACTCGAACTTGAACGAAAGGATTGCAAAGACCGTCATCATCCAGTGGTGAACGAGCTGCAAAGTTGCAAGTTGAGGCTACAACTTATGGATAAGGAACTTCAGGATGCACGCTATCGTGAACGCTCTGGTTATCAGTTAAAGGAGAAAATGGGAGGTGAAGTCATGAAGTACAAACAGAAGGTAGCTGACGTATCGAAGGCGCTGGAACAAGCTTTGCAATCAAAAACTGCATTGAAAGGGGAACATGCTCTGGTGATGCGGCAGATGAGAGACAACTTGCTAGAGGTCTTGCAAAACCACCACCACATCAAGGAGCATTTGCTCATGATGCAGGAAGATTACAATGGGTTGTTGTGCTTACACACGTGTGTGAGACAGCAAAGCAAAGAGATTACGCAAACTTTGAAAGAAATGACGGCACGACACGAGCAAATAGTGAAAAGTAAGGAACAAGAATGTTGGGAAGTTGAGAGAAGGTGCAAAACTTTAAGTACTACGTGCTCAAAGTGTTGTAAGACTCCTGAGCAGAAAGAGAAAGATGAGATGAAAAAGATGGACGCAGTTCGTGAACAAACTCGGCTTGAGGTCACTAGAATCCTGGAACTCGAACGATGGGATCATTATCAGGAAGTCAACAATAAGTACCTTGATACGAACAAACAGCTTTTAGCTGCTATGGAAGAGCGCGAGCTGCTACGAGAAAATTTAAAATTAGTAACCAGCGAGTACCAGGAACTTGAAAGTAGGGAGAAGAAGGTGTGTATCTTGCTAGAAGAATCTCAAGCTAAGGTAGAAGAAGTGAGTGCAAAACGAAAACATGATGCTCGGGAGTTGGATAGAATGAAGAAAACGATGCAAGACTTGGTAGAAAATATATCAAGCTTAACTGCCATGGTACGATTACCCTGGCCAGAACTTAAGCTGGAAACTTTAAAAAAATGTCTGATGTGCAAGAAATCTTGTGTATGTAGACAGTAGACCAAAGTAAGAAGCTTCACGAGCATGAAACTGCTCGGCTACAGGAGGTACGGCATGATTTTACGAAAAACATAAATGATAGACTAACCCAACTTTGAGTATTCGTCAGCGTGAGCGATCGTCAGAGCAAATTTGCTGTCTTGAATCAGAGAAAAAAATGGTAACAGAGCATGAACAGCAACTCAGGAGTCGATATGAAGAGCTTGTCACAGAGTATGAGGCGCTAAGGCAAGAAAAAGCAAAGAGCTGGAATAAGATCGTAGAGGCACAACTGAGTGCTGATCGTTTGATAGAGGTAAGTCTTTGTACTTCATTTGGGTGATGACGAAATTTTGTTGCAAGCTTAACGTGCATATTTAAGGAACAGGCTCACACAATTGATGACTTATTGCAAGCAAAAGCTACTTGTGGTACCGGTCCCCCTTATGTAAAAGAGAATTCCACCCAGTGCGATCTGATTACCTCGCCTCATTCAATCACAAACTCGTTAAACAATGTGGTTGCTAGTTTGCGGCAAGAGTGCGAAACCTTACGGATTGAAATTGCCCAGCTTAGGACGAAATTACGAGATGAAAGTAAGTCGTGGCAGAGCAACGACGGACAATATAAATACGATCATGAGGTCGAGGTCAAAGGTTTGCAGTTGGAAATACAAAAGCTGCAAAAGAAGCTGAAAGAACAAGCTCTTACGATACATGAATTGACACTTGAAGAAGATGACAATGACGACAACGTTGTAAATGAAGTAGAGCAAAACGTGATGTCGACGGATAGCTGCACATCTTGGCCAACCATTGACAGTCGCAATAATCCTTTTCAAACTTATCAAAATGAATCGGGAGAAGAAGTATCATCTCAGTGTCAGTCTTTTCATGGCAAAACAGACTTACCAACTCGACTAGTTAGTCATAGCTTTTCTAAGATAAGCATGCCTCGACGTGTGAATTCGTAAGTAGCATTCTAAACCCTAAACGCACGAGCCAATTATGCCCCATAGCACACTCAAAGACTTAAGGCTAGAAGTTGTTTTGATGAGATCTGACAATTCGCCTACTAGTTCACACATAATTAAAAAAAATCAAAGCAAAATAAAAAAATACCAACATATAAAAAATAATGTAATGGTAGATGATGATTCGTAAGAACTCTTAGGCCCTATGCTGATGTGGCTGAGCGCAGCAGCATGCGTTATAGTGGTTGCGCCAATATAAAGATCGTGATGCGGACCAGCTCGACTTGTTGACTCAAGGGGACTATCTGTCCAGAAAAATAGATGCTAGGGCTGACAATACAGGTGCTTTTGGCCGGGAACATATGCGCGAAAAAGAAGGAAAAAAATGAGATAATATTCAAGCAGTTCAGTTAAGCTCTACACATTATCCATAAAGACGCTCAGTCACACAAAAGCATCATCTGATGGTTTGAATATCCACACTTTATCGGACTAACGATATAGTTGTTTATGCAGGAGGCGCTCTGCCTCATTCAGTCCGTACAGACTATACCTCAGAAGCTGTCCAGCTCATCCACGCTCTTAGCGTCGCGTGTAGTGAACTTTTAATTCGTAATGATGAGTTCATGTGGGACGGTTAGAAAAATTTGGATGCTCTCCTCCGTTATCGCCTATACATTTGCGTTTTGAAAATCACCACACCTGGCAGGAACCCCCATACGACGGTTGTCACAAAAATGAAATTGACACAGTCATTGTGATCACAGCGGTAAACACGAGGAAGAATTTAACACCGACCGTTGCCGCAGGCAACCAGTCGTGCTTTGTACCGTTCAATTTTTTCAAGGCCGTTCGCTTCTTCTTGTCCACCACTTGATATGCAATCGAAGTGCACCCTCGAGGGGCTTAT
>NW_020187732.1:1634986-1639278 GCF_900000015.1 Plasmopara halstedii | reverse complement strand
TGAGCAAGCTCATAATCCGGTCTGCGTGACAACGCATCAGCCAAAGCATTCTGCTTTTTTGGCTAATACTTCACCTCGGAGTTGTATTCTGCAACTAATGAGAGCCATCTGGCCATCCTCTGCGAGAGAAGAGGCGACTGAGTCGCAGTGCACAATGACGCATGATATGTGTGGATCACAAACGGCTTTGAGTCAAGTAGGTGAACCCTGAACTTGACAAGAGCATACTTCATCGCAAGTAACTCCTTGTCGCGGACTGGGTGGTTCCTCTCCACAGCGATAAGCTGGCGAGATTCGAACGCAATCACCCGATCTCGCCACTCCTCGTCGGTTTGCACCAGTGCACAGCCGATGGCAAAGTCCGAAGCGTCACAGACGACACTAAAAGAACGATCAGGATCTGACAACCGCTGTATTAGTGCATGCAGGAGGCTGTCTTTGACCTCGTAGAAAGCCTCCGACTGCTCGGTGTCCCAACACCATTCCGCAACCTTCTTAAGGAGATTCGATAATGGCCGTATAATTTCCGCATAATTCGCACTATACTTGTGCAAGTATTTGGCGAGGTCAAGCCACTTGCGCAAGTCCTTTTGGTGCTTTGGAACCGGCCAGTCAGTCAGTCCACAATGGCCTTGACCTAAGCTAACCCTCTCGAAGGCCACACGTCCCAATGAAGCACCCTAAAAGTAGATTTCTTCCACGCCGAAGATGCACTTATCAGCATTAGCACAAATCTCATCTGTGCGCATGCCCACGAGCACCGCTTTGAGCGATGAGGTCTTTCTGAATTGTCCTCCCGTGCCCTGCACGACTATGCTCATGAGGGCGAGAGATATTCCGCTGATAGCGGTGAGTACTCCGAGCGGGATGCTCTGGGAGTGACTGGTGATGCCCCAATGGCTGTTAGATGAACCAGCGACATTAATCGTCTTGTGACGCAATTGTTTAGGCCCGACCAGGCGTATGCACAGACATACTTTGAAGATCGACCAAGTCGAGTGCGCTGTCCTTTGTACAGTCAACCATATTGTTCTGGAGAATATCTTTTCTTGGGATCGGCGTCTGTGCCGGAATGGTGGCAGCGCTTAGCTTATTGTAAGCGTGAACGATACGCCACTTTCCAATCGGCATCCGGACACATAACGTGGATGTCAAATGCTCACACGCATCATTACTACATCATGCATCTCACGGAAAAGGCGTCAATGACTTCACACCTTTCCTTGGGCAGAACCCATTGGCGTGTTACGCCATTTCGGTTCCAGAAAAGAGGTCGATCTCATAACGCACACCTCGGTCCGGAGGTAGGACTGACGGCAGATCTTTAGAGACGACGTCTTGAAATTCCTTTACCAAAGGATATAGCGGCTTCGAGGAATCCTTCAGGATCGACGACCAACTTCGTGCGTTTGGCACCCTCTTGTAGTCCGCCAGGACAACATTATCCAGAAGCGACGACGAGTTAACCTCCTCGTTCGGTTTCAGTTTCATAATTATCACCTCGGCTAAATTGCCTGCCTTCAAGGCACCGCCAAACTCTTCAAAGGACATCTCGACCAGCGCAAAAAGAGCATCCACCACGGGAATAGCCTTGATGGTGACGTCGCCGTCTTACTCGCGTCTATCGTTGACAAGGGTATATAGTAGACACACTCTGTGTCAGGGTCGATGCCCTGCGTCTTGCAAAAGAATATACGGCATCGCCGTCCTCTCTCTATTAAGGTTTTACGTTTCGGTGAGACCAGTAGTAACACGCACTCACCGTCGTCCAGTGTCCCCACTCCCTGCTCCATTGGAGCCTTAATGTTATTAACACTACCAATACACCTTCGGCTTTGAACAACTCGAATACTCTGAAATCCAGCACAGAGACCGTATCAGTCAAGTGCCCACGCCAATAGCGCATCTGCATGTGGGTTTATATTCGTTGGCAAATATATTGCGTCCGAGGAAACATAATGGTGTAGCTACGTGTGGAGTATGTAGATTTTGCTTTATAATAACTCACCAAAGCTCAAAGACGCGCGCCCAAGGTCTTCGACTCCCAATCAATCCATGGCTCATGGTGTTCCGACCATGCCATACCAAGTATAAGGTCATCCTTGTATCCAAGGCTAAGCATGAGTAGCGTTTCACAACATCGAAGTCAGATACGTTGATACCGAGGTCCATAGGGACCCTCGGCACACCCCGTCGCTAAGCGTACAGCGACGGTGTCACTCAACCGCGCCTTCAGCGCCTCAGCATACAGTCGATTGTGGAGCGTCTAACTTAACTATCTGACGCTCCGGAGTCGATAAGAATATTTCGTGGCTTCTCTAAGTTCTTCACGGCTGCTTTTAAGACCAGCAAGCCTGTCTTGCATACACGTTCCGTGTTCAAGAGCACGGAGCTCTTCAGGGCTGCGCCCTGCTGCCCTCTACCTCTTTGAGGTACAACAAGACTCAGTTCTTTCCCAGTTGGGTGCCCGCGCCTACTGGGTTTCCTCGTTTCCCCGCGACAAACCATACTGGTTGGAGGCAAAACATCGATTCGATGAACCGTTACGCGCCTTGCGCAGGAGACATAAACCCCGAAGATGACGGGTATCTTCACAGTCAAAACACCATCGAGTGTTCAAACGCTGCTCGGCAGCTCGGAGCTCTTCCTTCTCATTCTCAGCATTGCTGAGATCCATTGGCTCAGGTCCGCTCGACGAGCTCAAAGGGTGTGCATTCCAACCAAGTTGTGAAGACTTGAAGTTAAATTCGGCATTCAATGCCACCTTTCACCGCGAGGATTTTTGATCCATGACTTTGCTCTGCTAGGGTGCTTACAGCAAAAGCTGTCGGCGTCGACTACGTCCATTACGCCACCGTCGACGATGGATGACTCCTTCTGGCCCAGGCCGCTCATGGTGAGCGTAAAGACCCTCGAGGGTAAGGATGGAGAGAATCTCCTGCTCTTGGTGAGAAAGGCCGAGATGACCAAGGCATCCACCATGCTCCAGAACGAGCAATAGCGTGGCGCTAGCTATCTCCAAGCTAATGGGCCGAGCGCGCGAAAAGGCACTATTGTGCGGTTCTTCGGTTGAAGCTGCGTTCTTCTCCTGAAAGAAGCAGAAGCGTCAGCTTTTGCGAGTGATCTCACCGAATAATCAGGCATATCCCGTGCGATCGGGTTGCCTGACAGCGCAAGAAAGAGCTAATGGAATATTTCAAGAGTTAATAACTCTCATTGTCGGGATGACAGCCGATCCTGTCCCCGAGGCGGTCGCAGTGATTGTTTTTATGGAGGGCCTCCGCGCCGGCGTGGCCAGTATTGAATTCTTCCGTGTATATCCGTATTTTATTGAAGAATCTCTAGGCGCGCGTCTATCTCTTCGGGACCTTGCAAATCAAGGTGTTATACGTCCTTCAGTACCAAGCAGGGACATTATCTTATTAAGCCCGTCCCTGCATGCCCTGGGGCAAAAAGGAGTATTGCTTTATTCCCACTGAGGATCAGTTGTAATGACTGAGGCGTTAATTGGCTACGAGTGCTACCAAGTGCAGCGAGGCTGCCGTAGCTCTTCGCGAAGAAGAAGCTAAGCTAGTATCACAGACCTTACGTTTTTCACAAGAACCAGTACGAGAGCATCGGATCGCAATCCTCTATTTCCAAGAGCACTTAAATCCTTAACCAAGGTACGCTCTTCCGATCAAAAATGAAACTGTATATAACTGTTTGAGTTGCGGCAGAGCCGCTAATATCTTAAACCTTAGGTTTATCTAATCGATATTTCTAATTAATATCGTAAATTTAATTTAATATGCATTACTACTGGCAGTCCTGCTACGTGGTGGCTTCTTGTAACGGTTTAGCCGCTCCATTGTGTGATTGTGTAATCCACACCTTTGTACGGTCACATCATCTAATGTGACTGGCCCTATCATTTAAGTGTACGTGTAACCCCGTTACATGAAAGAAGCAGTTTTCGCTAAGAAAAGTAGGAATCAGAGTCCAAGGTTATTGCTGGTATTAGCATCCTAAACTCGCTGAAGCCGTGTGGTTATGTACAACACACGATGTCAAAATGAGTGTACAGTATGCGAAGAATTGAAGATGCAAAGTACATATATGATATCCGTTCGTCTTGTGACGGATTTACTGGTAAAAATATCAAAGGTAAGATTAAATGTGACTTTGCAAAAATTGATATCGTAGACCGCATTTCCGTCTCGATCTGGATTCAAATATGATTTCATTCTAGGTAAGTTGTGGATGACTTGCCGTGAGACATAAACTGACTCAAAAAAGAAAAAGTTTGGTGT
>NW_020187732.1:1628777-1634976 GCF_900000015.1 Plasmopara halstedii | reverse complement strand
TGGCGGGATCCGCCGAGCGGAAGCCGTAACCCACATAATGGCCAAGAACCGACCGTGGATGCGCGCGCATGAGATCCGCCCCCAGCATCCAGCTGCTGCTGCTGTGCCTCGTCGAGGTCATCGGTAATGACAAATCGGTAATATGTTCCCCCGAAAGTCGTAATTTCAGGAAAAGGACACGGCGTCCGCAAGTTTCGAGCAGGGCTTACGTCGCGCCGCTAAGGCACCTCGTTCTCTTCTACTCCCCATCCTGGGAAAGGAGTATCCAACTCGTAGTCGACTTTCTCCATATTCTCGACGAGGTAATTCCGCGGTCGGGTGTAGACATCGCGTCTGTATTGATGGGCGCGCGATTCTGTTGCTGACAATGCATTGCGCGGTACTCAGTTACCGAGAGATTGGGTTCTGCTTCCCTTGAAACCGCGGACGTGCTGGCCGAAGTTGCATCGCGTGTAGGAGACGAAGAGGAGTTTTGCCCGCGGGCGTTCTTGGAACCAGCGAGGCCGGTTGTCTTCCGTGTCCTCGACACAAGGCCCATTGAGCAGAGAATTTGCGAAAAAGGTCCTGGTGATGTTTCGGTGTCTTAGACACGCCAGCGTCGTTCGAGGTGGCAGTTGAATGTGAACTTTAGGTGTTCACAATCTTGATGGGGGAGATTGAAACGAGGTTTCACGTGCCCTGGTAGGAAGGCTGTGGTTCATACAAAATGGTGCGATCACACAAATATATGGGTTACACAAGATAATGTGACCACACAATGTTGTGGTTACACTCAAATATGAAGTCAGTACGTGGCTGGAACAGCCAGTAGTTACACATTTGATTAAGTTATACCAAATAGATATAACCGATAGATTTAGATACAGGCAGCTTTGCCGCAAATTAAACCGAGAAATAAGAGTTAATTAGCTTTTGAATATGGTTGTGATTACTCTTGGAGTAGGTGGATCTCGATCCTCTACAGTCGTACTGGTCTTAGTATAGAACGAAGGTCACCGAGCTATACCAAGCTTCCTCTAAGCGAAAGAGCTACGGCAACCCCGCTGCAAATTTTGTCGACTTACTTCGGGTTCCTCATCAGGAATGGCTCTACGGTCGTCGGTCACAAGGTCTGCGCCTTTCTCGGAGCTTTGCTGAGCTGTCTAATGGCGATGCAGACATGGTTCTCTAAAGTGAATTCGCATCAGGGGGAGACACTGTAGGGCCAAAGGATGGAGTGAAAATCCTAGTGCAATGGGTGCTCGTTAAGCGCTCAATCTTTTTAAAAGACAAGATTAAAATAGCGGTCCAGGATGATGTAACGGGGTAGGTGCTATAATCGGACAAAATTTACATTAAAATTTTGTGGAATTGTGAAAATCCAAAAGATCGAAAGAATGGAAACGATAAGGAAGGAGAGGTCTGTTTACGATTGAGCTGTAAGCTTGCTTTTACCGATACATATATTTTGTAATTGGATGTAGTCAAACGTATATATTTAATGTTGCCGAGAAATGTTAATGATTTGCCTGACATGCTTCAAGTCGTTTTTTTAAATTTCACGTTAGGAATCGCAAGAATACAATACTCGCAAGTATCAAGTGAAATTGTTTTTTTCATTTGACAGATAGTATCTCCAGCAAAGATAGTCAATAAAAAACCAAAATTCAGTTCTAGAACTGGACGCAAATTTAAGCATATACACATACTATACAGGGTAATAGCTTCCTCAAGCCATTCTTTCTCTTATGAATTGGGCATCACACGCATTACGAACACACAATCAGCGACTATGTTCTTCCAGAGTATTCAACTACATAAAGGCCGCTTTCACTACCTCTGTTTTTCACGACGAGGATACAAAGCTGTCGTGTTGTCGAAAAGGTACGTAAGCCCTCGACAAGATATGTGTAGATCGCTATTTGCAACGATACTCTCTGCTCTTTTTTCTTTCCTTACAATTTGACTTAAACATTCCGTCGTCTTTGTGTCTCAGGTCCGTGCGAGTTCAGAAAACTCGTAAATGATTAGATATGGAGCGATCTAGTATAGTAACAACCCGACGTAAACAGAAGATACTGAACCCTAATTAGGGAATTCTTTCCAGGCGATCCAAAATTTGTTCCCATAAAAAAGCTCATGTAGACGATTTGATACAATTTCTTGCATTACAATCTCGCTATTCTCTTATCAATTGCAACGTGTCCAAAATGAAACAAAAATAAAAAAGGCCTCGTAGCTCCCCATTTTTGTAATTTAAGTTTTGCCCATTCGTTAAATTGATACAATTCGCCTTATCCAATTGGTTAACGACAAGTTGAAAAATATTTTTTTTTTTCTATTGTGCTTTGCCTGGAGGATGACTGACATAGTTATTTGTACTTGGTTTTACTATGTTAAATGAGGGATGACATGTCGATGGCACCCCCACGTGGCTTAGCTCCAACTTAAGCTCATTTCCCGTTTCCTTCTGTCAGCAACAGCTCAACAACTCACAAGCTCCCCCTCCTCCTTAATAGTAATGGCTGACGAAGATTGCCAGGCTTTGGTCGTAGACAACGGCTCCGGTATGTGCAAAGCCGGTTTTGCCGGAGATGACGCTCCGCGCGCTGTCTTTCCCTCGATCGTGGGTCGACCCAAACACCTGGGAATTATGGTCGGCATGGACCAAAAGGACGCGTACGTCGGTGATGAAGCCCAGTCCAAGCGTGGTGTGCTTACACTGAAGTACCCAATTGAACACGGAATTGTGACCAACTGGGATGACATGGAGAAGATCTGGCATCACACTTTTTACAACGAGTTACGTGTTGCACCTGAGGAGCATCCAGTACTGTTGACCGAGGCTCCGTTGAACCCCAAGGCAAATCGTGAGCGTATGACTCAAATTATGTTTGAAACTTTCAACGTGCCTGCTATGTACGTGAACATTCAAGCTGTGCTGTCTTTATACGCATCGGGTCGTACTACGGGCTGTGTTCTTGATTCGGGTGATGGTGTGTCCCACACGGTACCCATTTACGAAGGATATGCTCTTCCACACGCAATTGTACGTCTCGACTTGGCTGGCCGCGACTTGACGGATTACATGATGAAGATCCTTACAGAACGTGGTTACTCATTCACTACTACGGCCGAACGAGAAATTGTGCGTGATATCAAAGAGAAGCTTACGTACATTGCATTGGACTTTGACCAAGAGATGAAGACAGCTGCGGAATCGTCGGGTCTTGAGAAAAGTTACGAATTACCAGATGGCAACGTGATTGTCATCGGTAATGAACGTTTCCGTACCCCGGAAGTACTTTTCCAACCGTCGCTGATTGGTAAGGAAGCGTCGGGTATTCACGACTGCACGTTCCAGACAATCATGAAATGCGATGTTGATATTCGTAAAGATTTGTACTGCAACATTGTGCTTTCTGGTGGTACTACCATGTACCCAGGCATTGGGGAGCGTATGACGAAGGAGTTGACGGCTCTTGCTCCATCTACAATGAAGATTAAGGTTGTGGCCCCACCTGAGCGTAAATACTCAGTTTGGATTGGTGGCTCTATCCTGTCATCGTTGTCGACATTCCAGCAGATGTGGATCTCCAAGGCTGAATACGACGAATCGGGACCGTCGATTGTGCACCGTAAGTGCTTTTAAGTTGTGTCTTTAAAGACATAATTGGTCTTAGAAGAATTCGGACGGAGAAATGCAACAATTCCGGCAGTGCATCTTGAGGCTTAAGTGCTTCGGTGCATCTGTGCAACTTGGTGCCGCCCATTTACATTCATACTTTTTTCATTTCTTAAAATTCGCTAAAATACTAGGATTGATGTTGTGATCTATCTAGTGTTTCATACTTTCTTTTAACCAATAGTTGTATTTTACACATGACGTAAAACGATTCTTTCAAAAAATAAGTATCATTTTATCTCAATCATAATGTATCAAAAGAGTATAAAAGTACTACTTCAATCTAAAACTGTTATAAAATTCTTTGAGTTGTCTTGTTGGAGAGTAATGGGACACATCTCGGAGCACGTCTCACTGCTTTCTAAAGACCGCGAGGTCGACATTGAGTTCACACCTGCCATTATTGGACGTGGCACAAGCTTTCCGTCTGTTAGTCCTTCCTACTCGGCATCTCTTGATGTTATTAAGAAGCACGATTACGAAACAGAGAGTGACGTTGCTTCTCTCGCACAAGAATTGACTCATGAACAAGATCAAGAACCTGATCCTGTGGCAATTGATGAATTTTGGAAAACTATGGCACTTGCATACCCAGTAGTCATCACATACACTCTTGAGTACCTTCCTGGTCTTGTTTGTATTGTACTAGTTGGACACATGCAATCTCCCGATACGAAACGGTATGTGGCAGCAGCAACGCTGTCCACAATGTTTACCAATATATCAGCACTTTGCATTGGCTTTGGACTCACATCAGCCCTCGATACATTGTGTTCTCAAGCTTACGGAGCTGGAAAGACTGACAAGCTCGGTCTTTATTTGCAGTCTGCAATAATAGTAGTCGGATCGTGTCTGATTCCAGTTTTTCTCCTCAATTGGCATACTGAGTTCTTTCTAGTTTTATTTGGTCAAGATCCAGAAGTCGCAAAATTGGCGGGGGAATTTTCCAGAGTCACCGTGTTTGGTGTACCCTTTTTATATGTATATGAAATGCTGCGGAAAGTATTGCAAGCCCAAAATATTGTACGACCAATGGTATTATTTGCTTTAATCGGAACGTTTATCAATGCTGGTGGTGGTTATATGCTCACGTACTGGACATCCTTGGGATTTCACGGAGCAGCACTTTCAAGAACATTGGGCTATATGGTATTACCATTGTGCCTTGTGCCATACTTTATCATAAGCGGCAATCACACCAAGTGGTGGAATGGTTGGCAATTAAAACAAGCTTATGCGTTGGCGCCTCTTTTTTTAAGACTTGCAGGACCGTCATTTATGATGATGGCTATGGAATGGTGGGCTTATGAGCTCCTTGCAGTATTGGCTGGAAATTTGCCAGATGGAGTTGTAGCAGTAAGTGCGCATGCTGTGCTTATGAACGTCGCGTCTTCAATTTATACAGTTTTTATGGGTGTTGCGATTGCAAGCAATATTCGAGTTGGAAATTGTTTGGGTGCGAATCATCCTAAAAAGGCGCGAGTGATCAGCCGGACTACACTAAGTACAGTCTTCGTCCTCTCGTGCGTTTTCGCTGGTATCGTGTTCATGCTTCGACACGAGATCCCGCGTCTTGTGATAAATGACCCCATTGCAATTCAACGTGCTTCAGGTGCACTTCTTGTGATGGTTCCTTATGAAATCATTGACTCCCTCAATTGTGTCATACAAGGGATTTACAAAGGTGTTGGGTGGCAAAATAGAGCTGCAAAGACCAACGTTCTGGCCTTTTATGTTATCGGTATTCCGTTTGGAGCATTATTAGCTTTTCATTTTGGTGTTGGAATTGAAGGACTATGGGTAGGCTTTGGCGTCGGCATCGCTACAGCGTTTACAGTTTGTAGCATCAATCTTTACTACGCAAGCTGGGAGCAAATGGCCCTTGAAGCCCGAGCACGACTCGCTCATTAAAAACATGGATTGTCAGTTCATTTTACCTTTTGTAGAACTCGATTTTTGTGCAATCTGGACAATAGTTTAGCAAGTAGTTAAGGTAAAAATGAGTCAATAAATAGCTTTTCGACTTTGTTTTTGTAAACTGGAAGATAAATTGTGACTTTTATCGTGTTAGGTAAAAACTGATGGCGCGCCAAAACAAAGACAGCGTACAGCTTGCGGTGAGCACAGTCTCAGCGTCTTTGTCGGTTGTGCTGTCTACGTTCTGTTGGACAAAGGCAAAGCGTCGGATTTCTCTTTTCGCATACTGAGTATTAGCGTGTAAGTGCACTCCTAGTTTGCAGCCATTAGCAGCCTTTGAAAATTTGTCGGAAGTCCATGTTGGTAAAAGGCACGATCGACAAGCAGCGTCGCTGTACCCACACCGCCGATGGCGTTCGGCAATGTCACAAGATGAGCCATCTTGCTCAAACGGCCCACAACGACCACCACACACGTGTTGCCCGCCGAGTCCTTCGGCAGACCAAACACAAAGTCCATACTCATTGACTGCCAACACTCGGAGGGTACCGGTAAACTGGCCGAAGAGGGGTTACAACCTTTGACACGTCTCACATGTGTGCATATATGTGCCCATCC
>NW_020187732.1:1627474-1628283 GCF_900000015.1 Plasmopara halstedii | reverse complement strand
TGCCTGAGCGAGAACGGCAACAATGATTCGCCGCCATCTCTGACAGACCCGCTGATTCTTATTGTGCCCCCAAACCCAGGCGATGGCGTCGTTCTTCGGCCCTGTGATCTTGGTCCCATTATACTCGAAGCCCAATCCATTCTTATCGCGTATCAGAATTTGTTGACACCAGCGTTCGCGATTGGATTGCCTCCGCCTATGCTACCTGGACCTGGTGGAATATTTCCTTCTCTTGGGCTATTTTACCATCACAGCACGATCGCAGCCCACGCAATTGGTGAACGAATTTCTCATCCAGGCCCGGGTGTCTGCCCAACGATCAACGCCCAACCAAATGGAACAGTCCTCTGTGCCTTGCACTTAGGTTATGCGAATGCCATGGTGGCGATCAGTATTCCCCGTCATTGACATCACACCTTTTGAAAAACCTGTGGACAAACTTTATTGCTGGGAAGGAGAGAGGTGTTTAGTGTTAGTTGATATACTTTATATATGAGTAGTTTACATGAATACTTACATTCCTTGTCTTTTACACAACTAAGAAAACTTGCTCACATAAACGGGGTGGTACATAATAGTACCAAGAATAAAAGAATCATCTAGAACTAATTACAAATCTTTTGAATAGCGAAATTCTTTTAGAAACGTTTGAAATTCAAGTGTGGTTTTGCTTTTAAATTAAGTGAAATAAAGCATTTCTGTAAGACACTGGTTTGTCCACAGGTTTTTCAAAAGGTGTGATGTCAATGACGGGGAATATTGATCGCCACCATGGCATTCGCATAACCTATGTGCAAGGCACAGAGGAT
>NW_020187732.1:1624989-1626078 GCF_900000015.1 Plasmopara halstedii | reverse complement strand
CTTGCAGCAGTGCACAGCCGATGGCAAAGTCCGAAGCGCCACAGACGACGCTGAAAGGTCGATCAGGGTCTGGCAGTGCCAGTATTGGTGCATGCAGGAGACTGTCTGACCCTGTCAAAAGCCTTCCGCTGCTCGGTGCTCAAACACCATTCCTCATCCTTTCTTAGGAGACTGGATAATGACCGGGCCATTTCTGCGTAGTTTACGTTGTACTTGAGCAAGTAATTAGCAAGACCAAGCCACTTACGCAAGTCTTTCTGGTTCTTTGGAACCGGCCAATCTACAATGGCCTTGACCGGGAAATACTCGATGGACACGCTTCCCAATGAAGCACCCTAAAAAGGGAATCTCTGCCGCGCCAAAGGTGCACTTGTCTGCATTGGCGTACAGTTTGTTAGTGCGCATGCACTCGAGCACCGATATTTAATGGACGATGTGGTTCTCCTCATCCTTCCTCCCGTGCTCCGCACGACTGGAAACGAAAATGTCGTCAAAGTATGTCTGTGCATACGCCCTATGGGGCCTGAACAACTACGTCATAAGACGATTAAATGCTGCTGGTGCATTTGCCAGCCCTTGGGGCATCACCGACCACTCCCAGAGCATGCCGCTCGGAAGGCTTACCGCTGTTAGCGGAATGTCACTCGCTCTCATGAGCAATTGGTAGTATCAATCTACCAATCGAGTGCACTGTACTTCGTACATCCCGCCATGTTGTTCTGAAGAACATCCTTTCAAGGAATTGGCGTTTTTGAGGGAATGGTGGCAGCGTTGAGCTTATGGTAAGCCTGAACGATACGCCACTTGTAGTTCGACTTCGAACACAAAACGTGGGTGTCGAATGGGGAGACTTGCTCTCACGCACCATGTCTACGTCGTGCTTCGCACGGAATAGGGCGTCAATGACGTCTCACTGCTCCTTGGGCAGGGACCATTCGCGTGTTATGCAGTATTTGGTTTCGGAACCAGGTCGACCTCATGACGCACACCTCGATCCGGAGGTAGGGTCGAAAGCGGGTCTTTGGAGACGACGTCTTAAAACTCCATTACCAAAGGAGAGTACGGATCCAAGCGATTCCGTAGGATCTT
>NW_020187732.1:1623816-1624979 GCF_900000015.1 Plasmopara halstedii | reverse complement strand
ATACGTCATGTGTTGTGTCGCTCCCGAGTCAACCAACCACACACAGCTTGACTTGGCAACACACGCAGCATCACCAACCGAAAATAAGTAGTTGCCAGAATCATCGATATTATGCGCAATACTCGCACGCTGCGGTCGTTGTCGATCGGCATTCTCGCGGGTTCGCTTGGGACACTTGGCAATCCAATGTCCATGTTCCCCACAGTAGTGACAGGAACCATTCGTTTTTACTGGCGCTTGTCGCCCTTTGCCTCTTCCAATGTCTGTTGAAACAAACGCTTGACCTTGTCCGTGCGCGGCTCTCTCGATACCGCCACCTTGTTCTTTACGCTTTATATCCTCGTGTAGAAGCCGAGACGTCACTAGCTTTTTACGACAGCGAGTCCACTCTTGACTCCAGCACCGTGATAAGAAGCGAGTAAGACTCATTGAGACTTCCAAGAAGCCTGATCACCAAGTCGTCTTCGCTGACCGGAGCTCCCACAGCGTCGAGCTGCTCCGCAAGCGTCTTAATCTTGTTAATGTGCTCCAGCACGTCATCATCTTCACTCATCATCTTCGTGAAGAAGCGTCGACGAAGAAACAGTTTGTTCGCCAAACTTTTCTTCTCGAAATGTGACTCCAGATGTGACCATGCATCCTGCGCGCCGTTTGCTGAGCGGACCAAAGGCAGTTGCGAGTCCTACATCGCGAGACAGATTTTCGCCATAGCCTTGCGCGACTTCCTCTTGAATGTCGAGTTGACGCAGTGCTCAAACTTGACCTCCCCGGAAACAACTTCCTACAAGTCACGTTCCTCAAGCACCATTTGCATCTTGAACTTCCAGGTGTGGAAGTTTGATCCGTCGAACTTGTTGATGCGGCTGGGGGCGGAAGGATCCATTGCGAAGGCGAAGTCGTAGTCGGGGGCAGAGTCTGTGGGGCTTGGGCTCAAAACCTAATGAAAAGGTACTTGAGCACTAGATGGCAAAATGCAAAGTAAGTATATTAAAGGGCCTTAGTTTGCTGCGCTACCTCTAAGCCTATCTCAAATATTCTACCAAATATTCTACTGGATTCTATACTGGATTCACGTACTTTTATGCGCTTGTGGATAGCCTCTTCGCTGGATACTTCACTACTTGGATAGTCCATGAAACCGCAACTAGCGCCATTCGCCTGTA
>NW_020187732.1:1623398-1623806 GCF_900000015.1 Plasmopara halstedii | reverse complement strand
GATATGGCGACTTGTCGTGCATTGTTGCTCGAGTTGGACATCTGTTGCGAAGAAATGCAGCAGTCACAACAGCTATACCCCAATGAGGTGTGTACGGTGGCGTGAACTTCTGTAGAATGCCGCGCTTTGCGCAAAAGTTGGTCATTGCAGCAGAAGTGTATTCACCGTCTTTGTCGCTTCGAATGCATTTGACCCTCTTGCCAGTATGGGTCTCAGCAAACGCAACGTAATCTGCGAACTTGTCAAACACTTCGGACTTGGTCTTCAGCAGGTACACAGCACAAAAACGGGAGTACTCGTCAATGAACGTGACAAAATAGCGTCTTCCACTAGAGGTCGCGGTCTGCATTGGTCCACAAACGTCACTGTGAACGACTTCAAGCACTTATTGGGCCCGTTTAGAAGAAC
>NW_020187732.1:1623007-1623388 GCF_900000015.1 Plasmopara halstedii | reverse complement strand
AATATCGATATATACCGGTTGCTTTCTCTGCGCCACTAGTCTGTATGACGAGGCGCTTATTCGAAAACACTATTAAGGAAGTAAAAATGCAAACACTTGTATGAAAAACCAATTTATTATGAATTATAGATTTTAAGAAAAAAATAATAATATGTGCTAAATTATAAATAACGTGAAATGAAAAGTGGAGTAGCAGGTAACGATACCTCAATAATTGATTTTGAGCTTGTGACTCATTAATTTAATTTGATTTCCAAACGATATACACCCTGAAGACCACGGCTTACAATCGTCCTTTCTCATCTCGCCCCAAAACCGCGGCTAAATGCTGGTTCTGCTACCAAAAAAACTCCGCTTGGGCACCTAGCAAGATCATTGTGG
>NW_020187732.1:1621880-1622997 GCF_900000015.1 Plasmopara halstedii | reverse complement strand
GGCGCGTGGTTGGTTTGCTGGTTAATGTGATGGGTAGTAGCTAACATACAAGAGTCGATGAAGGCCTTTGAAGGACTACACAATACTTCTTGTGCGCGCGGCTGCCTACTACTGCTGCTGGCTGGATACTCATGCAAGTACTCATGATTTTACTCATAACTTTACTCAGAGATAGTCAGCAATCTACTCATGCAGTACTCATAGACGTCTCTAAAAGTACTCATCCCATGAGTACCGCTGCGAAAAACATGTATGAGTAACTCGAGTACTTTGTACTCACTAATGACTCATAAGGACATTCCTATGAGTACATGTTACTCATAGGCCATGGGTTAAGTCGAGTAACGAGAAATGTACGATACTCACCCATCTCATGGGTAATTACCCAATACTCATCCGGTCTGTGGATATATCTTGCTCAATTTTGTGCCAAGAAAGTCATTAAGTTTAAAGGATATCATAAGATGTCTTCTGGTCGGGTAGGGGTAACGCTCTCCCGGGAAGCTTGGGGAGTATGATGCTCGCCCAACGCTTTCGGCAGGTGCTTCACCGCGTCTGCCAGCTTTTCACTGATCTTCTCTCTCTGGACTAACCCCCACTCGTGTATGCACCACTCCCACCGACGCCTCCGCGCCCGCGCAGCGCCGTCTTCGGTTAGGTACGTTTAATGTCAACTCCATTGGTTCACAGCGCAAGCAACATGAGACGCTTCCCAGCGACCTGGAACGCTACAAGATCGACATGCTAGGCCTTCAAGAGACTCGAATCAACTACCAGAGCGAGCAGCAAATCGGTAAGTACCATCTTCTAACGTTGCCGTCCAGCAATATCCACCATTGCATCGGCTTCGCCATCAGTCCACATCTTCGCAGGTACCTGCACAAATATTGGGCTCAGTCCAACCGTATCGGTGTGCTTCAGCTACGACTTCCGAAAGGACAACGCATCAATGTCATCACTGCCTACTCGCCTCACAGCGGCTGGGATCTACAGTACGTGGACAACTTCTACACGGACCTGCATACGGCCATTGAACGCCTCCCACGACGAGACACCACGTTCATCCTTGGCAATTTTAATGCTAAACTCGGCCGTCGCAGAGATGCCGAAGCTTTCT
>NW_020187732.1:1619257-1621870 GCF_900000015.1 Plasmopara halstedii | reverse complement strand
ATCCAAAATTAGCGCAATTCGTCAGTCTTGTAGATGAACACGATAAGTGGTTATCCATGTTATCGGATGCGAAAACTCATTCAGCCGGGATGGAGATCTGGAAGAAAGAATGGCAGGAAATGGACAACATAGATCAAACAAGCATCTTTTACAGATTAAGCGACACCACAACAAAAGTATTGGGAGACCATACCGGCGAAGAATTAGTCGCAGATGGTGTATCACCGATTTTGTACAGTCGAGCGCTGGAGGAATTAGCTGAGACAAACAAAGAAGAGTCGCCACAACAATACGATGCGTGGTACAGCCGTCAACGCGAAAGATTCGAGACTTTTGTTGAAGCCTACCGAAAGAAACTTGATCTCCCCCCCAGGCATCCTGTACTTGAAATGTTTGCCAATTTCAAGGTTCACGAGGGTATAGCAATATGATCCTCAGCCATGTATCGTTATTGTATCCGTAATTCTGTCACAATACACAACTGCATTAGCTTAATCAAAACTGTCTGACGCCTTCAACTTATGCATTTGGTAATCGCATCGTTGATGTATTATTCCACACGAAAACTTTACCAATAATACATGGAGGTCCGTCAAAATTCAACTGTGTCGAAATAACCAAGTGGCTCATCATTTAAAATAATGACTTACTTCATCACTCATCGATGAAATTACTTTATGTTCTCTCGCTTTTCGGCGGATGTAGATTTCTGGGGCCTGGCACAACATCAACAATTCACATGATCAAGATTCATTTCCATGGTCAATGTAATTTGTACTTTACTACCTTATTTATATATCTTCTTAGTAATTTGTTAAAAGACTGATTTTGTCGCGCTGATGGTATATGGCTCGAAAATAAGAATATAGACTGCGCTGTTGGCGCTTTCTTCGCTCTTGGCCTATGTGCTGTAGCCTGCAAATGTATTAAATTGTCATGAACGTGCTGATCAAAATTATGATCAACGATGAGGAACCAAGCTCGCTGGCCACCGGCGATCACATAATGTCTCCACTGTCAAAGCCTCAGGGCCGTAAACAACAAAAAATGCTAGTTGCACGAATATAGCAATGAGCGTCGACATATCGTTCAAATGCTCAAGACGAATCCACAGACTTCACCCTATGCCAAGAATATTCGTGCCTTAGAAATAATTATTCTTAAATTTCCACTTGTGGACTGATAAACCTTTCCAGTTGTATATCGTTCGTGCGAGTAGCTTCTCTTCTCTTTGCACGAGTAATAGTCCCCAGGATCAGCATGGTGATACATTTGTTCTAACAGTTGACAGGGCGAATCAGGCTATCGGTAATTAGAAAAGTGCAACAAGTAGTTGCCTTTGACTTCGGAAGTGCTGGCTATGACGACTACAATCAGCTCTAGAATCTCTAGATGTAAATGTCTATTTTACTTGCATCAGTACAATAATTTTGTTCGAACAGAAAACGGACTCGTGTTAGCCGAACGTTTAAGGTTAAGTGGTTTCACTTTCACGATTGAGGATTCGAATGCAAATGTTTAATTACATGGTTTTTACAATGTCGTTTTACAGGCATTTGATAAAGTCAGCGAATTTGAAGTTTGACAAAAAGCGGATCAACATATTCGGAAACTTTCATTAAGATTGAGTAAATCCGAAATTATTTTGCCGACTTTCAGCGATTCTATTTCTAAAAACATCAGAACGAGTATTTCATCGAGCATACCATCAATCTTGCTTTGAACAAAAATCGTAATTCTGGTTAATTGCGAATTCTTGAAACTCAATCTTGCTTTAGATAAAAATTCGTGATACTGGTTGATTGCAAATTCTTGCAACTTGCAAGAGGATGTCGTGCGTGGCCTGGTTTTTATAAATTCTTTGTCAATATCGACTGATCCCTCCAAAAGCACTTTATCGTTTCCTGACTCGACTCCATCCTTCTCTTTGATCAACCGCTTCTTGATACACTTCAAAATGGGGTCTATCTAGATCTAAAACTCACGATGCTGTGTTCTAAGAGATGGGATTTCGAGTCGATTCATTGATGTGCAATGATGCAGTTCTTGATCACCAAGACCTAATCATTTGAATGCTGTCCTTACTTTCTCCTTCGTCGATTGTCTGTCCTTTTGTACGAGTTTCAGGAATTACATCTGCTTTTGCAAAGCAGTCCTTCAATGTCTTCGCCAATATAGCACTCTATGCTTTGATAACATAATTGGCCGCGTCCATCAGATGGACCGGTCTTCCAAATTCCACTTTCGCTACACCTCGACTCAATTTGGCTGCATCTGCTTCTGAACGGATTTTAAGATCATTTCTATGATCATTATAGGTAAGTGTAACGGGGTTACACGTACCCTGCTAGGTAGCCAGTAGTTATGCATGTATTTAGATTTTACTGCATTAATTTAGGAAAATCTATACATTTAAAATTAGGCGGTTTAGCCGCAAATAAAAATAAAAAAAATCACTTTTGGATTTAAAATCGATGAGTCATTTAGCCTTAGGCAGGCAATAATTACTCTTGGAGTAAGCGGATTGCGGTCCGCTAGCTCATACTTGGTTCTTGGGAAGAACGAAAGGTCGGTGACCTAAAGTACGCTGTCTCAAGCGATAAGCTACGGCAA
>NW_020187732.1:1619109-1619247 GCF_900000015.1 Plasmopara halstedii | reverse complement strand
CTCACTTGCCTGATGGCATCGACTGATCGACATGAAGCTGAATGTCTCACCGCATGTGCTGACAACGATGAAAAAGCGACATCGTTTGAGAAAATTATGAAGTCGAAGCACAAGAACAAGTGGAAAGAAGCCATGGAT
>NW_020187732.1:1618347-1619099 GCF_900000015.1 Plasmopara halstedii | reverse complement strand
CGAGGGTGAATCAGCCCGTTCACGTAGAACGGCGTGTAACCGGTAGACGAATGCACTGTTTTGCTCAGTGCAGACTCTACGAGTGACAACATGGCGCTCCAGCGCCTCGAAGCCTCAGCGCAAACGCTGCGAAGAATGTCTTCGATAACGCGATTTACCCTTTCGGTTCGACCATCGGTCTGCGGATGGTCCGCTGTCAACATATCCAACTTGCTGCCGAGCACCTTGAAGATAGTCGACCAGCAATTTCCCATGAAACGGGGGTCTCTATCAGAGACAATCGACTCAGGGAGTCCGTGTTGTCGGAAACACGATCCACGAACAGCGTTGCTATACCGACCCCGTCGATGGTGTCTGGCATCGCCGCCAAATGAGCCATCTTGCTCAACCGGTCGACGAATACCATGACACCCGTGGTGCCCGCCGAATCTTTCGGCAGGCCAAGCGCAAAGTCCAGACTCATGGACTGCCAGCACCCAGTGGGTACCGGTAAGCTGGACAGCACTGTATTTGGAGAGGGTTTCACCCGCTGACACGTCTCACACTTGCGCACATAAATGCTCGTCCATTTGTACAGCCTGGGCCATCAATAGTGGTGACTCACAGAGTTGTACGTTTTCTCACGACTGACATGACCACCGAGTGGCGTGTCATGGGCCTCATAGAGGATGCAGTACTTTTAATTCTCATCATGAGAAACCACAATTCGCGGTGTATTCGTTGAATCGGTGCTATGATACAGCAAACCATTT
>NW_020187732.1:1617481-1618337 GCF_900000015.1 Plasmopara halstedii | reverse complement strand
ATCGTCTACCAAGGCATGGGTATCATTGCAGTGAAGACATATTTAGATGCTGATTGGGGCGGCAACACCGAGTCTGATTCCAGGAATTATTATCATTTTACAAATGCGCCAGCGGTGTTGAAGTCAAATACCAGCAACCATTGAGCTTAGCTTGAAGGAGGCTGAGCATCGGCCTCTCAACTATTGCAATAGAGAAGTTCTTTGAGCGCGTGTGATGCATTAAGTACGGGTCTCGAGCAAATACGAGGCATCCAAGCATGGGAAGACTACCAAGAAGCAACCGCTTTAGTCAAAACGCCGGACAAGCATGTAGATGTAAGTTACCACTCAACCGCAAAAATGCAAAAGTAGGGATTTTGACGCTCGAATATATTGGCACAAAGCGTCAGTTTACATATATGCTGATAAAGGAACTTGAAACGAACATATTTGCATTTATACGCGAGGCACTTAATTTCAGGACCAGGACAATGGAAAGATCAGTAAGCATTTACGGCAAGTGAGAGTGTTGAAATGATGGCGCTCAATACTGTTGAAGAATGATGTTGCGAGTACAAGTCTAATTTACATGGATCAGTATTACATTTTGTTCCTTCAGTTCACAAACTCATTTTAGCAGAGTAGTTAAGGTGCGTTAGCTCCACTTTCATCAGTAAGGGTTCGGACTCCTCAAACAGGCCTACCGAATACAAACACCTCACCCTTTTAATGGTTTACAGACTAGATTGTTAGTCATTTCGTACAGATACGGCAAATTTAGGACGAGAAAGGAATAGAGGCATAATAAACTTGTAATTACGGGTTCAGCATCTAATCAACAGTCCTCTTTTGGTACTAAACATACAATTTCTATGAC